>NC_072767.1:31223846-31523846 GCF_022539595.1 Amphiprion ocellaris | reverse complement strand
ACAAAGTGAGAGAAACTCCAGGGGAAAAAAAAGCTGGCAACACGCAGTATGACAGAGGCAGAGACAGCAGGAGATGTGCGTAGGTCTGTTTCAACTGGTTGTCTGGCTGTTTTTCCTTCGACAGAGAAAACAGCAGCCAGGCAGCAGACAGGACAATGTCTCTGCTGTCTAGGTGTCATCTCCATCTGCCTGGGGGTAAAACACGATCATAACAACACTGCAAACCTCAGTATCCTCCACCCACGGTCTATTCAATTAGAAAAATGTTGAAGTGCACATTGGAGAAACAGGATTTAAAGTTTGTCGTGTCAAAGAATTCACAGCATTTAAAGTGACAAATCATCTAAAAGTTTCTTCTCTTCTTTTGTTTGGCCTGTTTATCTGTCGATTAGTGTTTTTGCAGGAGCTACACTTTTACTGAAAACAGATCACTCTGTGCTGCAGTCTTACCTAGCACTGGGGCCTGTGGTCTGAAGGTGGTTAACATTAATGTTTAGTGACAGCGCTAAAGCTCGACACTCAGCTGCAGTTTCAGTCCAGCTGGTGCTAACGAAGTGAAGAGGTGGTGCTAATTAAAACTAATGAGCTGCATGTGTTGTCGGTGTGGCAGCCACAGCTACTGATATCATAGACCTTTATCACAGCTTAACATTATGTTATATCAAATTAATAAAGCTGTCTGTTCAGCATATGCGGTCTCCGGATAAAATATTCACCTGAATTCTCAGCTGACATGCAGGGTGTTATTTCATTTAAACATAGACACACTTCCACATTTAGCTATTTAGTGTCTTAAAACTTCTAGCCTATTGAAAATACATTCTTGAAGACAGAATCAGTGGATTTTCTCTAGAAAGAGAGAAGTAACTTCTGTTGGAACTAACGCTATAAAATGAAACCGACAGCAGGTGTGATAATCTGATGAAGCACATGTGTTTAAGTAGAATTAGTACTGGTGAAGTGAATTGAAGTTTGGTTAAAAAAAAAAAAAATTTCCCATCTACAGATTGTGATTTCATACCTAACTTCATCAGTTAAAATAAACTCAGGTGTGTTTGCATAGTTCATTTGCACTGCTGTGAAAGCTGTAAATCAGTCGAAAGAGTATTTCAGAACAGAGAACCCTGCCCTTCTTTAAAAAAAAAAATACTTTTAAACTTAACTTCATAAACTTGGTGATTTTTTTAGACTATTGTTATTCAACTGGTTGTTAATACACAATTCTGTAGTGTTGAAAAGTCGGAACACATATTTGTTACAGTTTTGCAGCGTTTAACATGACAGCCAACATTTAACCCGAGTTACTTAGGTTCAATGTATTTTAGAATGTGATATCTTAATAGAAATATTAGGCCGCTTTCCATTGCAGGAACTTGGGATGGACATAAGTGGGCAGAAATGTTTATACTCTAATGCTCTAATCAGCACTCTTCATTTACATTTGCACAGTGGGATGAATTCAGCTGCAACGCAAATTTCAAGTCCACCATAACAATGACAAATACTAATCATTGGATGTAACTCCACTTCTATGAGCATATAGGAAAATAGAACAACAAGGTTTGGTATGTTAATTTTAAGTTGGTGATGTTAGAAAGGAGAAAACTGCTCCTCGACGAGAACACTGAGAAAGCAGAAAGAAATGGCGCTTGCTGTCTTCTCTGAATTTAACCAAATCTGTGTTGAGCCCCACACAGTAGTTTTCCCCGGCTGGTCAGAAGTAACTACCCTGGGGTAGGTAATTCATTCTCACCAGACAACATCCCTGAAAGAGGTTCAACACAGATGGTTCTTTCAGTTCAAACACACAGATATGGGCCTCCCTAAAACATCCTGCAAGTTCCCGCAGTGAAAAATGGCCTATTGAGGAAACCAGGTGATTTATGTCTTGTTTCAGTGATTTCAGTTTTTCTAACCATGGTGGTTGTAGCTTGTTCCACGCAGTCTTCTTTCCTCAATCTGGACTTTCTGGCTCAAGCACGAGCTAACACATCACCTCACATTGCACAAGTTTGACAAACTCATCTTTTCTTCATTTATTGGATTTGTTTTGTCAGTTCTAACAATGGTGAACTTGCAAACTTTAAATACTGATTTCATTGTCCACATATTTCCTGGCTGGCCTGTCCAGGAGCAGTGTGCTGCACCCTGTCCTTGAAAAGCAGAGCTGTTTGGCTCTGCTCACAGGCAGCAGGTCCATCCCTGCCAGACAGTTTATTTTCTTACATAACATTCATAATTCAAGGCGGATGAACTTTGAGCCAAGGTGTCTTGATACGGGCTGTACCAAGGACCACATAGAGCTCTCTCATGTTTTTTATTACAACATCAGATATTTTTACCCTACCCTGATTGACCTGATACAAGGTCAGATTGTGCTTTTATTTCCTCTCTAAAGCTTGTCTGTCTAGTCAAACACATTTTGTACAACATTTTGAACAAGGAAAGCAGCCGCTGTGTCATTTCAGATGGCTGAAATCTTGAAAAAAGTCATGGCAGATATCACAGCATTGTAGAATGTGGTCATTTAATTTGGATGTAACCACAAACAAAATGGCCTTGCACTGAGCACAGGCGTGTGTTCTGCATGTGCACACTATGTACGGATACCGAATAACATGACCTGAATACGTAGCAGGTGGCGGGAATTGATGGGACTCAGAAACACCCCCACAATTTAATCAATTGTTTATTGTATCATTATGGATTGATAAGTCCTGATGAGTTCGCAATGTTGATTTGTAGTAGGATCACAATCATGTGATCGTCAACAGGCAGCTAACATAGCATTCACTTGTTGTCATAGTTACAGTGACACCGTGCGGCTATCCCACAATGATACAGAAATCTTTTACAAATCCCTTGGTCCTTGTGTCATTTCTGACCTTCCCTGGAAATTTCATCCAAATCCGGCTGTTTTTGAGTAATATTGCTGACAAACAAACAGACAAACAGACAAACCAATGCCATAACTCTGCGGAGTAATAATATAGTATCAAAACAAATTGATTTCGAGGCTGAGTGAAAATAGACTGAGCTTTCTCCTAGCAGTTCACACAGAGTTCACAGCAGTGTCAAATTGTTTTGACTTACAAGAAATAAATTATTCATAATTTCTCAGAAAACATTTGTTACTTAAAGGAAACATTCATGACTCACTGGGCTTTTGTGCATTTGACCATCATTACACAGAAGTTCATTGAGATTATCACAAGCACTTTATTTGCAGGTAAAACTGCAAATATCTAAACTGTCATTAAAAATCTCCTAAACGTAACTGTATGAACACAACTGCAAGAAGTCCAGAAGATCAAAACTGAAGGAGGACTGTGTCTGTCATGGATGTATACAATGGACAGTTTTGGTAAAAAGTAACTTGGTAAAAGTTCCGTAACTGCATTAGGAATCAGTATCTGGGGTGGTCATGATTTTAACTGCTGTAACTCATATGACCTTAAATATATATGTGGGTAAATTATAATTTATCGCAAAAAGGAGAATGTGCGCAGCAACTCTCTCAAATAAAGTACACAAGTTACCGCTTATTTATAGCATGATAGTCAATACATAGCTCTTGCTCCACTGCCTCATTTAAAATGGTTCCACAGTGTATCTATAGCAGGATTCCTGCACTGCTGCTCTGCTGCTGACTGAGGAGGAGAACTGTTGTTGCAAAGAATAGAACCCAGACTGGGAAAATCTCCATGTGTCAATGTACGAGAGGGACCCCAGCCATGGAACTACGACTAATGAATGTGAAGCTTTGATAGACATCAGGGAAGTGGTATTTCACCTTCCCAACATCAACTGAAGAAAAAGACCAGGAGGGACTGGACGGACTGCTCAGCTCTCTATACAATTAGTAAAAGCCAATGCAGCTAGGGAAATTTCTATTCCAGGCAGTTAATTTCTGTGTTTCCTTTCACTCAGACTGAAAACATACAAACATAGTTCATGTAAAGAATATGCTCCCTTTGTTAAGCTGCGTGGAGTTTATGGTAATTGCTTCCCGTTAAACTCTGTTGCCCAAAAAGGAAGTGAAGAGTGAAAAATTAGTATAGCACTGAGAGCCACAATAGACACATCAATTAGACACACAAGTTTACATGAACTAGAATTTAAAGTACTGACTGTCACGACAGCCTGAGTTCTTATATTGGCTGGATTCAGCAATTTGGAAAATATCTGGGATCACAGAGAGAATTCCTTTGAGCATGAACATAAATTCTCCATGTTTCTTTTTCTCTCACTGGGGTGCTTTCTGTCTCCTCTTCTTCGTTACATAGAAAGTGGCAGAATCTAGCTCTGACCCTTTATTCTACACTCTGAAACACCACTTTAGTTAGAGATAACTCAGATATCCGTATTTCAGTCAATTATATTTTTTTCACCACTCAGAGTGAGGAAAAAGTTACTGCATTAGTTCCCTGGATACTTATGAGACAGCTTGTTAGTGCCAGCATTTCTCAATCAGTCCAGCCATCCTCCCCAAGACAGAAACCAATGAGCCAGCCTGCTGCTGGCAGTGCCCACTGTCTCCACTTAGGAATGCTAACAGTATAGCAGCTTGCCATTTTCAGCCCAACCCAAGGCCCACATTAAAAAAAGAAGTTGGTGAAGCCAACAACCTCCTGCAGTGGGAAACACAGAGGTATCCCTTTAATAACCTGTGTGTCCATTCACCTCTATGGCCCGGGTCGTGAGAGAGCCACAGATTCCAGGAGGGATTTCAGAGCTGCTCAGTCTAAAGTTTCATAATATATTGTCAGTGTGTGAACATGAGGACCTGCTGTATTATGCTCGGCATTTATGTAATCCCATATGTAACATAATAGCCTGTACTTAGAACAGGAAAACAAAAGTGTACAGCAAGCAAGAGCTTAAAAACAGTGCACTGGATTCCATCACATTTGTCTGTAGCATTTGAGCACTGTCTGCTGCCTGTCTGAAAGGCTTTCCACACAGAGATGGGAGAGCCAGCATAATAGTGCTTCCTACAGTGAGACACTGAAATCTAGTCACGAACACACGCAAACAAGTCAGGTAATATGATGATGGGCTTAAAAGTGGAGATGGAAGACACTGAAACACATCAAATCAAGATAAAAAGTCTCAGCCCTGTTTTGTTGTCTTACATCAGTCAAAACCTCACATACAGTTAAGTCTCAAATTATTTATATCAATACCAAATTTGATTTATAGGTAGTTTTTATTGGGCCAATAAATTTCTTCTGGTTGGAAATGACAAAAAAAAGAGAGAAATGACAGCATGACATAGTTTCAGAGATATTAACTAATCATTTCTTGACTATGTTATGTTTCATAACACTGTCTTGTTGGAATGTCCAATGCTGCCCAAGGCCAAGTTTTTCTGCAAACTATCTGATGTATTCATCCAGAATTTTAACGCAGTCCTCTTCTCTCAAGAAACTAGTGACTTTGACAAGGTTGTCTGGCTTTTCAGCTGAAAAACACCACCAAAGCATCACATTCCCACCACCATGGTTGACCTTGGTAATGGTGTTCCTGCTTGTCCTTTCTTTCACCAAACAAAAGTCAAGTTCCTGTGCCCAAACAAATGGATTTTTGACTCATCCAACCACAAAACTGATGACCAAAAGCTTTCTTCTTTGTCCTGGTGAGCATTTGAAAAAGCTTGATGACCTTTTGTCATCTTCTTGTGCATGTTGACGAGCCTTATTCATCATTTGTTGGACTGACTGTCTTGAGATGTTCAGAACTGCTCAGATTCATCAGGATGGCCTTGGTTGTGATCTTTGGATCAGTCTTAGTACCACGGCCTTCGAGGTTGTTCCTAATGTGAAACTCTGTGTACTTTTCAATTATGCTCAGCACTGTAGCAACTGAAATGTGAAACACTTGAGTATGTCTTTATTGCCTTTTCCCATGTTGTGAGCATCCACGATATGTAACTCTCTCTCAGTGATGGACAATAAAAGCAAACTCACAAGGCTCTTTGGCTTTAGCCATGATTTGCAACAGACTAATACCTGACAAAAGAACTACTGCCTCAGCTGTACTCAGTTTATCGTATATTAAAATGCTGTAGAACGCAGTAGAAATCACCAGAACTGTTTGAAGTGGGAATTGTTTTTTTTTTTTTTTTTTTTTTTTTTAAATTTGCAACAATTTCAAGGGTATGAATAACTTCAGATATGGTGCTTTAGTAAAAAATGTAAAAAAATAAATAAATAAACAAAACCCCCAAAAATACAGCATAGAAATAGTAAGAATCTATCATCAACATCTGTGACACAATGTGTTACTGTCCTTTGTCAGTTGTTTATGTCATTTCCAGCTAGAGGAAACCTTTTAGTCAAATAAAAATTCACTTCAAATTCCTGGGTATGAATAGTTTTGGGCTTAACTGTACAACTCCATGTGATCGTTGCTATATTTGTAAGGAGTAACCTCACTGTAACACTTGTTGAACCACATTCCCAATAACAAAAGGCCACAGTGTGAAAGCATGCACAGGAGCGTCTGACTCGGAGCGAAAGTGGCAGTTATGGTCGTTAGGTCACGTCTTCCTCCGGAAACAGGTGTGTAAAGCCAACACATGACCTAAACGCTGCAAGGGCCCCTCAGCGGGGGTCAGGTCAGGACCCCTGCTGTCTCCCCCTAACTTCCAGCACTGCAGGGCCACAGGTCACTTCCACAGCTCTGTACAGTCAGTGTGATGCTGATACAGTAACCGCCATCTTCACACAGCCCGGGAAGTAAAAGACCTTTTAGGTTGTTCTGCTCCACTGCAGAGTAATTCCAACCCAGAGATTTGCCTCCCTCATTTTACACCATTTTAATTCCCTTACAGCGTTTGAAGTTGTGACAGGCGTGCTGGTTGGCTCGCGACACTGGCTTCATGATTGATTCTCCATTAATGGTTAACTGCTCTGTTAGCAAAAAGCTTTAATGCATGGCTGATAAGCTGCACCACTGAAGATGTTAAGCAGTCTAATGTTGTTAGAGCACACAGCAGGGACGTTGTGAGCACGCACCACGGGCTGTTCATGTCAATTTTTCATCCGCTTTTTCTTCTCGACTCTTAGTGATTTTTATCACAGCACCAAAGCCCTAAAAAGGCAAATTCTGACAAAAAACAGTTAATAATGTCAGATGTGGGTTCCAAACTCTAACTTTGGTTTTGGGAGACATTTTCTGGAAGCCAGAAGGGAGCAGATGAAATTGAGATCTGTGTATGTGCAGTCCAGATACAGGTGCAGCAGGATCTGCAGAGAGCAGCAGACAGCCATGCTGCAGTGCTCTGGATCGCTTAAACAGCCACTGATGGAGCTTTTATCATCCTGGACCAGACAGCACAGACCATGTTACACTTCTCAGTCACGCTGTAGCTCAGTGAAGGACAACCCAGTTACCTGAGTGCTGGACTATCACTCAGCACTGCAGTAAGAAACAAACCTGCACATCTCTATGTAACCACTAAAATGGTGGCTGGCAAGTGAAGGTAAAAACCTGCTATAGATTTATTTTAGAGTTTGGGAAGAGTTTAAAATAGTGGTAGGGTGACGTAAGATACACTCTTATTTTAATCCTAATTTTGCATTGCATGTTCATGAAAGTTCAACAAAAAATAAGCAGCAGTGGGTGTGATATCCTGACTTCTCATCAGGGGCAAGTAGAGGTGTCAAATGTCACAGCTGATAGCGCCAGCTGTGTGCGCTCATTACTCAGGTGCATAAATTACAGTGGTGATTTCACGGGTAACATCAACACATATTAACTCCCCGTGCTCTCAACAACATGTAAACAACTTCAGTTTCTCGATGGTTCTCAGCATTCTAACACCTTGAGCTGCCGCAGCTGAAAATTTAAAAGTGACACTGAAGCTAAAAACTTTAATTACGACACCTTCCAAATGTTTTCAATATCAATGGATTTTCTGGTTCCCATAATGCAACTCAGTAGCGTCTTTTTGTCAGATATTCTTTACCAGATGTTAGGTTTAGAACAGATTTGGCCAAACTGATATAATCAGAAGAAACCAATGACATCATCTAGGATATTTGTCAGAACTGATAAATGTCTTTCTGAGTCACAGGAGTTGTTATTCAACTGTTTTTCCACGCTGAGTTTAGTCCCCATAGTGAGTAAACTGATATTCATATGTTAAATTGGCTAATGGAGCAGTTTTACCCAGAGGCCTCGACATCTGACCCTTACAGTACCAATCCGTGCTAAAACTCCTATACTGGCAAATAGGGAACATAAGGATTTCCAGTGGCAGTCATGAAGTTAGGATTTCATTTAGAGGGTCCACGTGAACCTTTGTTAACCCAGATGTATGACAAATGTTACGTCAAGTAGATGAAAAAGTATAACGTGTGAAGAGAAGCTGAGTGGAGCCACATTTAATGAATCACAAGTGCCTCGTGTTTTATTCAACCCTGTAAATGTCAAAAACTAGACAGAAAATATGTGTTAACAAATTATTTTCCATGGAAAAATGAAAGTAAAACTGAATTAAAAAGTAATATTTTAAAACCAGAACTATGATGAAAGTGTTTTACATTTTTTATCAATGACTAAAAATTAAATGATAATATTCAAGACAAATGAATGGACACATGAACTAATCACTGCTTTAATAAACCCAATTATTACTGCTATTTTTGTGTTGATGGTGATGGTAGGGATGTGTGTGTCACTGGTAAGGTAATACTTAAAAATAACATTTTTCCCTCATTCTTGTTCATCAAATAGCATCTTAAGCATTTTTTGCTCTTATTGTATATCAGTCACAAATAGTAACAGGGATAACTTTTTATGTATTCGGTGGAAAACCAGAGCTTTCACTCTACTCATTAGTTAAACCCCTATTAATGTTATAATAGACAGGAAGAATGGGCTGACATCGTTTTCAATTTAAACAAACCTCTTTTTCTTTATTATGTTCTTTCAAAAAAGCCTTCATATTGGACCACATATATGTCAATGCTAATATATTAGTGACAGGCTTAAATTGGCCAGTAAATTTGGCCGGCTCTGGTTTTAGTATGTCTGTGGAATCACACACTGCAGATCCTGATCAGTAAAGGTTTCCTGCCCTTGTTTAGCACATTGTTCAGTTTGACCTGTTGTACTGCTGGTAATAAAAACTTCTTGACATTCAGTAACATTTTGTGTTGGTCAGCAATTTTATCTGAAGTTAGGATTTTTTATAAGAAACACATTTATGTATGTGTATTATCTAGAAATTACAACAATGACAATCAGATAAAAACCAGTTAAAAAGATATATTTTTTTTTTCTTGGAAGAAAGAACTAGACCATCAGAGAAAATCTATTTGACCTATTTGTGAATTATAATATCGACATGCTAAGTGAGAGCCTAAGACCAGTTGTGTTGGCAATTTTATCATGAGAGTAACCAAGTTTTTTGATTTATAGCAGTGCAAACATTAAAACATTGCTTTTTCTGTTGTATATTTTGGTACATGGCTGATTATCCCAGCGCTGTCCTTTGCCTAATGTTTATATTTGCCTCCTGCTCAAAGAATCATAAATGTGTTTACAGTTTGACCAGTTGTCTGTTGTTTTGGTTCAATTTAAATCTCCCCGAGGCTTCAAAGTGCAGCTGGGGTGACTGCAAATTTAAATTTCCTTTCAGTTCCTCCATTACTGAGTCATTTCCAAATCAGCTGTATTCACCGTAATAAAAGCAGACAAGATGTTATGACTGTCGCTGATGAAGGTGAGAACCAGTGGAAAGGTCTAACACAGGAAAACACGATGTATGGCATCGGTTATGCATTTCATTAAACAGCAGTAAAAGGTATCTAAGTTGGGCAAGTCCTGTCACATTTATTCATCCTGATTAATTGACTCTCATCAACAGAGCTGCATTGGGGAGCTGCAGGTCATTCTGCTGCTGCTGGCACAGACTGTCGTCCCAAGACAAACAGCAGCAGGTGAATGTAGAAAAAGACAGGATGGAATTTTGATGCTTAAGCTAACATGAGAGCAAAAAGTCAATAAATGCAACATGCAAATTGTCTTCTTTTGTGACTTACATAAGGGAGGCTGAGAAATATACTACCCCAGTAGTTGGAACACACTCTCTGGTCACCCTTTTTGACAATGGAGACCACCACCCAGGTCTGCCGCTCCACAGGTACTATACCGGATGCCTACACAATCTTGTAGAGACGTGTCAGCCAAGACAATCCAACAATGAAAAAGAAACTCAACATCGACCAAAACACAAAAACTAGTGTTGACAGTATCCTTCTTTTGCCACTTCATGAGCCATCACAACTAACTTGTTTGACCATTTAAATTTAAACTCTGAGTTAGTGCAAAGCAAGATCTGGATGCCATCCAAAGCAAAAAAAAAAAAAAAAAGGTTGGATGCCTCTGCCAGTGCTCATATGAGAAAGATCCAAACAGCTCTTTCTAACTTTTTTCCAAAAAAAAGTTAATTTCTATGCAAATGTGCACTGACGATTTTGTTCCAGTTATTTATTCAAGTCTTAATGTATTTTTCCATATTGCAAATTATGCCACAGAAAAGCAAATTATCACAATATCATTTTTGGTCCAACATCATGCAGCCAAAACATATGACCTAAATCATTTAAGAGAAATCCTTTCAAAACTGTGTCATGGAAAAAAAAAACAAACAAACAAAAAATCCATGCATAAATTAAGAAAGACTCGGTCTATAAAGACAGATGCAAGGACACAATCTGCATACAGCCACGGATAATTCGACAAAATCCCGAAATGCAGCTAAACAGACCCAAACAGAAAGAGAAGAGCAGCACTGGCAGAGGCATGATGATCCTGCAATTACTGCAAAGGTTGTGTACATATCGTCAGTGTTCCCATCATGCACATAAATATGCATTCTGCCAGAGCACATAGAGAGCTTTAGCTCTTCTATCTACACTACCCACCTTTACTGTCAAAGTGCCCTTAGGCAGGGCATCTCAGAGGAAAAACAAAGACTTCACAGAGACTGGTTATTGCAGACAGAGAGCGAGCAACAAACAGGAAAGCAGTGGGAAAGAAATCTTGTACTTTAAAAGACACTGATGTTGATTCAGTGCCTATCAGTGCAACCAGCAGTACTACTCCAGGCCATAACAAGTACAGAAGGTTTGTTTGGAGTGATGTGCATTTGCTGCTCTTGAATGTCACAATCAACCGAAAGAGAAAAGTATATGATATTTTCTATAGAAAGGCATACAACTCCCACGTGTGAGAAGTAGCGCTCCTTCCTGTCTGCACTGTACTGGCTTCAGCTCCCGCTGTCTTCACCATCTCCCTCCCTTCATCCCCTTAAGCTCTCTCTGTCGGTTCACTTCATGACTAATGCTGCACTCTCATTACCCAGAGTCCTGCTGTCGACTCTGCTGCGTCTTCATCCTCTCCCTCTCTCCCCCATCTCTCATTTCTGCCCATTCTCAGTTATTGCTTTTGCTGTTTTGTATTTCCATTCTCTTTTTAGCTATCACTCTCACTGAGACTGACACACATATTCTCTCACTCACACACCAATGCCCTGAGTGCAGCATCACAGAGGAGCTTTGTTTCAAAAATACAAACGCACTATTTGAAAATAGCGACACAAAAATGGGGACTGGAATGAAAGTAGGTCTCATTATGATATATACTGAAAGCTTTTTCTATCAGAGCACAGAGCCACGCACACTTGGAAAAGATTGAGATAGATATGAAGCCTTGCAAAGCACATTTACACAGATTCGTGTAACCAGCTCATCTAGTTTAACAACTGACAGAAATATTTTTTGCACAATGTCAGATCATTTGTCTATATGATGGCTGTATCATGGAAAACTTTGTCAAAACAGAGGCTAGTTCAATTATTTTAGTCTCACCAGCAACATCATTATTTTCCTTGAATTGAACAGTAAAATAGCAAAGGGAAGATGAAATTTTCAGCCTTGAGATGTCAAAGTTGATGCTGATGTACTAAAGTATTGATAACCTGGATATTAATACACAGAAGTACCAATATCCTAGATATTGCCCCTCAAATGTATCAATAACCTGGAAATTAACCCAGTAACATGTCAATACCCTGGATGAAGAATAAAATCTTCCCTACCTGAGAGTAGGACTGACAGTCATTGATGAAGCAAGAAGAAAGATTACTCCTCCGTTTTATTTCACAAAGTAGAAATTATGATGACGCATTTCAGTTTTCTACAGAGCCCCAAAGGGTCATAGTGCAAAAGATTTTATGATCTACATTTGCATTCCCCTTTGCAATACATTTTGCATTTTCAATCCAACACTCAAAAAGCACAACCATGTCAATACAAAAACATAAGGCTGTGTATTCAGAATTCAAAAGAATCATTAAGGTAGTTTAATTATGATTCTGCTAATCGTCCCTAAAAACTCATGGTAGTTTCAATAAACACTGACCTACTGTATATCTACCGCTTGTCGCGCTCGCACCACAGGAGTTGGGTTTTGACATCATTTTACGTCAGACAGACAAGGAGAAACAGCTATTCTTGCCTCAAATTTCAGATAGTAGGAGATTTGAAAATAATAATAATAATAATAATAATAATGATTATTGTGCCAGAGGGAGCAGAACAACAACTCACGTGATCTTATGGGGAAGCAGATGCAAACTGCAGTGCAACAACTTGCTGCAACGCTAATAAGACTTTGCAGTGAGAAAAAAACAAAAGCAGAAGGCTAAGCAATTCTGGATGAGAATATTATTGGGGAGACGCAGTTTGTCTCTTCTTCAATGAGAATTTGAGATGCGATTTTAACTCACAATTTTAATATCTGTGGCTAACATTAGGGCTGGAATGTTTAGTGTCGTTTGGAAACAGGATACGCTGCCCTGTTATAACCAGAACAATCCATAATTCTAACTTTTACCCAATGAATCTGTGAGCAGTTTGGGAGGTTTCAGAGTGGATCTGTAAATCTCTCACATTACCAAATAATGTGGGCTGGACATCGAAGGTCTCAGACCAGATTTCTAATCTGTCAGGAGGGGTGAAAAAGGGGTAAATCGACACAAAACTCCTGGAGTGAGAGCCTGACTTTGATAAATTGTGAACTTCAGCATTTATTCTCAACCAACCTACTTAGTTGTTGCTGAGTTGATTGATTAGCAGATGAACAATCATTTTAGCATGCTTGTCTAGTAGTAATCACCTCAATTTAGCTGCTACGAAAAACCTGACAAGGACTGTACTGGACTCTGGTTCCATTACAGGAAAGTGGCCAGAAAATATTTAAGAAACCAGAAAAGAGACAATCATTATGGTTAAGATTAATGAATCTAACTCTGTGTTCCTGTCGCTAATATTTATCTGTGGTAAGTAGTGTTGCACACAACTTTGCTGTGAAGAATACAGGACGGCATGACAACAAGCACGCAGAAGTTATTGTGAGAGGATGTCAAAGTGGTTGGTGATGGCAGAATTAATTAAAAGTTATGATATTCACAAATACAACATTCACACAGGAGACTGTGAGGAAACACTGGCCATCTACTCACATGGCTTCAGAAATACATGTGGCCTAATATAAAAGACACTGTGTGTAAACACATCTCTCCCATATTACACCATAAATCGCAATAATATCTGAAACAAACACTATTTACTTCAAAATTAACAAATCAGGCCATGTGACAGATATATTAAACTTCAGCTGTTGTGTCTTTTATCATACTAAGACAGAACAATCATTGCTGTACAGCTGCATCTTCCCTGCTCCAAAGAAGAGTAATGTTGTGAAGGGAGTTTTTGATTTTTTTTTGGAGAGAACATGCTCTCTCTTTCCTGCATCCCACGCAAGGTCAAACTCAAAAATAACTCAGTTTTTGTCCAAACAGTATCTTTTAATAAGATCACTGTCATCATGCCTTCTCAAAACATCTCTTCACTCAGAGAATATTTCTCCCTGAATGATATCTCAGGCTCCTGGAACTCTCTTAAATATCAGCCGAGATACGAATGACTTCCTAACTTTTTCATAAAGTCCCTGCCAGTGTGTTTGATTTTCCTGTGACTCAGTTTCATGAGCTCTTGCACAATTTTGAGTTCTGTGTGACAGATGAAGAAGTGCACTGTAGATGGCAAATGGATGATTGGATGAACCAATTGGAAAACACTGTGGAAAGAAACAGCATTTAAGCATGTGCATTATGTTAGAACAGCAGCAGAGTGTGGAATCTGATGTAAATCGGTTTGTGGAAGCTGTAGAAATGTCCATTGCACTGTCAATAGTATTGTGCTGCAATAACAGCAAAAAAGGAGCAGGTCAGACAACAGAAAGGCCTATAAAATATACCTAAAAAGCAGAGAGAAGATGACCCATTTCTCTCTGTAGGTAAATAAAGCCCTGTGTTTAAAATGTATAGCAGTGACTGCCATTCACAGACCAGTACTGTTGGTAAAATGTAGTTTTTTCTGAAAATGTCATTATAAAAAAAGATTTAGACCTAAATATTAAAACTAAAAGGCTCCATCCCCTGCACATCAGTCTTGACAATTTGGTTTGATGGTGATGCTTGAAGAAATGGGTTTATCCTCAGGACTGACTTTAGTACATTTTAAACTATTCCGCTCATTAGAAGACATCATAACTTCTTTAAAATGACTTTTCCTCCACTTTCCATGAAAATTTATCAACTGAATTGTGTGCACTGCAGTGCTGGTAATTGTAATTGTACAGTCAAGGAGACACTGCTGCAAAGTCAGATGTGTCATACACTGTCAGACTGCTATCTAAAATTTAATATATTGTCTTCAGTATCACCATTTCAGAGACTGTATCTAATCTTGCAAGCTTTTCTCACAAACTAGCTTCAGCACTACTAAACTGAAAGGTTTATCAGTCCATGAGGACAAAAATAATGAAGCTGCCCTGGTTTTGTTACTCCTTAACAGCTGCAATGAAATCTATCTCGCCTGCCTTAACGAACTGCTACATATTGATGATTTGACCCTGACAAGCATCAGGAGGAAGGCTATCAGCTTCTACGCCCTAAAAGTAAAAACACCAAAACAGAGCACAAATTGTTTGACATGTATACATATTTATCAGTTCACAGCTTGTAGCCTTGTGTATTAAATAGAAATCCGCTAATAGTGATTATCAGCACGGCCCGTCACTCTCTTTTAACAAGACCCTGAGTGGTTTTGGAGTGAAAAGGCCTGTTTGTTTGGTGCAACAGGCTCGGGAGCCTCAGGCTGTGTTTACTGCTGACAATATCTACATGGCAGAATAAGTATAATGGGCTCCTGAGCGATTTGGAAAAGGCTGCCAGAGAGACAGCCCTTTTTTGTGTGTGGTTGTTTGTCTATCAATTAGAGTGTCGATTAAATAAATGTGTTTGGGCTCCATCTCGCCGCTGGCAAAGAGCAGAACTGTCTAGAGACACACCTACAGGAGGTTCCCAGCCAAAATCACTTTCAACACATTCCTGTTCAATAAACACGATCACAAAGACACTGGGTCCTATTTGAGACTTAGACATCTAACAGCCAAACTGCAGACTGACATTTTGTTCCATCATATAGAGAGCTTAGCTGTAGTTTGCTGTAGTGTATTCTCTGTAACAAGCTTAAAGGCAAAGTAACAAATGCTTGCAAATGTTTGACTGAACAAGAAATACAACAATAACAGCCAAAGCATCAACTACGTATGTGAAATATTACTCAAACAAAGGTAAAGCAAAATTTTACCAGGTGAGTAATCGAGAAGTTTCTGTCTCATTTTGTCTGGCCGGTGATGGGGTAGTGGTGCAGTATCATCAAATGTTTTAGTGGTACATTTTTAGAGGCAATGTGAAACACTACAGTTTGTCATTTAGTTTGGAGGACTGCTTGCAGACTCATGGGGAACAATTGCAGCCAATCTGAAAGCTGCTGCTGAAGAGCTGTACTGCGACTTAACCATGAAAATCCCCTTCCCAGCAGTGTTCCCATCATTGTGAATAGACAACATTGTTGGAAAGAACCAGGTGAATATCAGGCAGTGGATGGCAGTGAAAGCTTCCTGTGACACAGCTACTCCCACAGGCTTTCATGCGTCATGTCTGTGTTAGAGTCAGGATGAAAATAGCAGCTATTGGCGACTGCCTGAGTCCATCACCAGTTGTTATATTGGGTGATTTTTGTCATTTTATTTTGCTAATTTCATTAGCTGCCTCCTTGAGAGTTCAATTTGGTAAATAATTAACCTGTAATGTGCAATTCAAAGCGTGCACTAATAGGAACTGCCTGTGTGAAAAGTAAGTTAGCAGCGCATAGCTACACTCACCGTGAAGAGCATGCCAACAGAGGTGATGAAGTTAATTCATCACCCATAAAGTGTGTAGATGGGCCCAAATTACACTCAATGTTGTGTACCTTGTGTGGGGGACAAGAAAAGGAAATCAAGTCCCGGTTCATGCAGCGAACGGTGCCTCTTTGCCTCCCCTCATCACTGCAGAAATGCTCTCAACAGTACAGACTAGTTAGCAACTACAAGCCAGGCTACAGTAAAGAAACTTAGCATAAAACTTGTCATAAGTCTGGAAAGATAATGTGACACCTTAGATGCTGATAATAACATTAACAGTGTTATGTTAAGAACAGAAAGGTGAATTTAGCAATTACTTTGAATGTGCCAGTGTTTGAGTTTATGCAGAGGCGTTAGTGATATTAATAATTTATAAACTTCACACTGACTCTGTTCTGTACAGAAAGCTTAAAACAAGTGTTTTGATTCAGAATGTTTCAGAGTGCAAAATAAAAATAATAAACAGAAAATCAATATGTGATGGTCAGTGATGATGTTATCAAGGACTGCCACAAATAAATCAGTGTTTTGGTTACTGATTTGTCATCATCAAACTAGCAATGCAAATGAAAACAGTTTTCTTCTGTCTGGACTGTCTTACACAGTTAATAACCTTTAACGATATTAATTTCTTCACAGCAGTTGATATCAAGCTACCAAGAAAACTCATCTGAAGCGCCAAGAGAATCAGATCAATTGGACACATTAATTCAATCACTAAAAACAACAGGAATTGAGATGCCATACACAAGGAAACAACACTGTCATCATGCTGTTCTTTGAATTTACATTGGTGTAACTCTGATGGACCTAATGAGTACGAGAAATAGTCTGATAACAACATAGCTCCAAAAATAGCCCTGTTAAATAAAGTCCTGATTTAAAGACTAAAGTGGAGAAGTTATTGATGACTGCCAAAGTTTATTTCAAAAAGAAGTATCCAATCACTGACTTTTAAGTGAAGAACACGAAGCACAATCTAAAGATTCACAAAATTGACGAGTGTCAGTGAAAATAACCAGACATGTCTCCTGATATTGATGCTAGTGGTTTAAATGCAACTCTGCCCCTGAAGTTGTGGGACTATCAAAGACCACCACACACAGAGCAAGAACTATCGTCAGTCCATTGGAACTCGAGTGATTGAAATGGTTCCTGGACCCCTATAAATATTTCTGTTGTGGGTGTATTTGTGCCAGAATTCAATGGAATGCTAACTGAACCAAGTTAAAGGAATAAAACTGAACACAAACAGTGAGTCAAATGGAGAACTCAATATGCTGCCTGTGCACGCTCCATCTCCACAACAACACAGGGTTACGTGAACACGAAACCCTGTCCAGCTGTCAGAGAGCCCGTGAGGTGACTACACAAAGTCAGGTCTTACCCTCTAAGACGGTGAGTTTGGCGCTGGTGTTGATCTCTCCCACGCTGTTGGTGGCTGTACATTCATAGATGGCTTCATCGCGGTGGGTCCTCAGAGGCTGGATACGGAGCACTGAGCCCGAGCCGTCATCAAACTCGATCACCTGCCAGAGGACAGCAAAGTAGAATGAAAAACATCAGCTGGGAAATTTGCATTCAAATTCACTCGTAAAACAGTAAAAATTAACCACGATAACCTAAAGACAGATTTGTCTCAAAGTAGAAACAAGCTTGAAGGAACTTTAGCAGATAAACACTGTATATAAAAAGCAGCGCCCACTCTTTACCACCTTACTTGGAGGTCAAACTGAAAACTAGGACATGCTAAGATGCTAACAGTGCCTCAATGCACAAAAAACTGAGTGCGTACATCTACAACCTACAGTAAGTATGTAGTCAGTTTACATGGTAGATACTGTAATTATTGGAAACTATAAAGAATAAATTCGAGAACTCAGAGTAATTCTGCTCTCGGGCAGAAAGGTAAACTAATCTATACAATCCTATCTCCTGTTGGGAGATGGCAGGGCATTTTTGGGTATTTGTTTTGCTTTCCTAGTGTGCCATCAAGGAGTGGATAGTAAGGGAAATTTGATAAAGTTGAACATCAAAGTGTGAATTAATGTAAAATTAAAGTATAAAAATAAACAAAAAACACACACACACACACACAAAAGAAAGCACAGCAGCTTGAAAATGAATCAGGAAAGTGGCCATGAACTGAGATGGATTTGTCCAGTGGCCTGTGTGCTCATCTGACTGCTAGTGTTTCTCACCTTGTCACATCTCTTTGTAGCAATTTCACTACAGATGTCAGCGATTACGGTGAGAACAATGTATAGATGAGAACAGTGACCAAAACCATGATGTGGTAATTAACTGGAATTCTTCTTCAAAAGGAGAAAAAAGAAGGAACAGATTCTCCCGGAGTTTGATTAGGTTCCTTGGAGCGACCGGAATCCAGAGCCTGAGAGCAGCTGAAGGACAACGTACACAATATGGTGCTTGAGTGGATAACAGGTATGTGAGGGGCTTTAGGAATGTTGGGAGGGTAAAAACTCAGGGTCAGGAGACTGGATCTTACACTTCCGCCCTGCTGAAATGTGTGTGACCCAACAGGCCAACTGGCAGAAATCACATTGTTGCTCTAATGAAGGAGGTCCAGAGCTGCACTCTCTTCCTGCCTTGGCAGGAGGTCTATCTACCCCACACACAGGGAAGCCATCAGTTTGAGTGACAATCAGCCCAAAGGAGAAACACTCAGACTCAAAACAACGTGAGCCGATTATATAGCCAGTGTACAGGAATAAGAAATGAAAAAAGGGTGTTTGAAACGAATAAGATCTTAACTTCTGCATACAGAAAGCAAGTCTTTATATCCATCTAGACCAGGGGTGGGCAAACTTTCTGGCTCAGGGGCCACATTGAGTTTTGAAATTCGACAGACGGGTCAGACCAGCATCAGATGGATGGAGATTGTGCAAACTAATATGAATTACACGTTAAAGACATTACTGACAAAGTAAAGAATACTCACATTCAGTTTTCATGGGAACAGTGTTGCTGGTTACCCTTTTTTGCCAGTGCATCAAAGTCTGGTGTCAATTTGGTTGTAGCAATTACCAGGATAGATCTGAGGTTTTCATCAGTTAACTGGGATCTGTGGTGTGCTTTGTTGAGGTTCATCACGCTAAACGGCTGCTCACACACGTAGGTAGATCCGAACAACATCAACATCCTCTGTGCCATCTTCCAAATGATTGGAAACTTGGCTTCACCTAGTGATGCATAAAAGTCATTCAGTTTAAGGGAGATGAACCTCTCCTTTAAGACTGAGTCACTTCGAAGATCGATCAGTTCCAACTGCAACTCCTGAGGTGCTGTTTCTGAGTCTTGTGACAAGGTGACATGACACCAGCTGAAGTGACTTGTCAATTTTTTCAAAATCAGAGAACCAACGGCAGAATTCTCCATGTAGGTTGTGTAGTAATTCCTTATATTTCTTCACATGTCGAGAGGCCTCTGTCAGCGTCGCCAGTGCAGGGAAATGAGCGAAGGATTTTTTTGACATTTGTCTTGAGAATAAAGTCAGTTTGGTTTTGAAGGCTGTCACATTTGTGTACATTTCGTGCACAAATTGATCTTTCCCTTGCAGCTTCATGTTCAGTTCATTCATGTGCGTCAGTATGTCCACAGCAAAAGCAAAATCACAGAGCCAGTCTCTGTCGTGCAGCTCAGGAAAATCATCAGTTTTCCTGATTAACTCCAAAAATGAGCTAATCTCGCCTTTGAGCTCCCACACTCGCTGACATACTTTCCCCAAACTTAACCAGCAGACATGAGAGTGGTAAAGCAAGTCATGGTGACCAGCATCAGTTTCTTCAAGAAACTTAATGAACTGACGATGCTGAAGCCCTCTCGGTCGTATAAAGTTAACGAGTTTTACGACTGGCTTCACGACATGATCAAGATGCAAAACAGACTTACAGAGCGCTTCCTGATGGATTATCCAGAGCAGGAAAATCACATCCAGCTCAGAGTTTTCCTCCTTCACTTTATCCTGGATTCTTTTCAGCAGCCCGATGTTTTTTCCTGTCAAGTTTGGGGATCCAAACGTAGTGACATTGGCGAGTTTACGCCAAGGCATCTTCAGCCTCTCGATGACCAGACACCCTGTCGTACAAGTCCTCTGCTCGTGTTTTCCCCTTCATGGAGTCCATGGTCAAAAATACCTCCGTTGTCTCAAAATTGTCATTAATCCCTTGAATAAAAATTAAAAACTGAGCAGTGTCTTTTATGTCATTACTTTCGTCCAGTGCTAATGAATATAACTTGAAGGACTCCGCTTTTTCGTTCAGTGAGCTGGCTAAGTCTTCGTCGATTAGCTCAACACGGCGAGTAACTGTCCTGCGTGATAAACTATTTTTTTCGAATTTATTTTTGCTCTCTGGACACAGGAGACCTGCTGTCTCTACCATGCATTCTTTCAAAAACTCCCCTTCGGAGAAAGGCTTGCTAGCCTTTGCTATTCTGAATGCTAGCAAATAACTTGCCTTCGTGCTTGACTCTTGAATCGTAGTTTGTCGAAGAAAGTATTTTGCTGAGTGTGTAAACTGGCTGCTAACCTCTGAGCCGTAGCTGTTCGTTCTTGTGCTAACTGGTTGCTAGCGTAGTTAGCATGCTTCGTGGAAAAGTGTCGGCTGATATTGTATTCTTTAAAAACCGCAACGGTTTCATTGCAAATAAGACATACAGCCTTTGAACGGACTTCAGCAAAAAAAATATTTAGTAGTCCACTCCTTCTGAAACACTCGACACTCACTGTCGACTTTTCTTTGATCCACTCCTTGTTACAGCAGCTCAATGCAGTTGTAAAGTAGAAGAAGAAGAGAGAATAAACCAACAAAGGTCACTTGTGTCTGGAGTGCGCCATCTAGTGGGGTCAACAGAAACGCCGGGTACTGCAGGAGAAGGCCAAATGAATGTGGTCCATCCATCCATTATCTATACACCGCTTAATCCTCATTAGGGTCGCGGGGGGGCTGGAGTCTATCCCAGCTGACTCGGGCGAAGGCAGGGGACACCCTAGACAGGTCGCCAGTCTGTCGCAGGGCCACATACAAAGACAAACAATCACTCTCACATTCACACCTACGGGCAATTTAGAATAATCAATTAACCTCAGCATATTTTTGGACTGTGGGAGGAAGCCGGAGTACCCGGAGAGAACCCACGCATGCACAGGGAGAACATGCAAACTCCATGCAGAAAGATCCCGGGAAAGCCGGGACGCAAACCAGGGATCTTCTCGCTGCAAGGCGAAAGTGCTAATCACTACACCACTGTGCAGCCCATGAATGTGGTCTTTACTGTAATTTCGTCAATTCTAATATTGACCAAATTATTTCGCGGGCCGGATTGAAAAGCCCAAAGGGCCATATGTGGCCCGGGGGCCGTAGTTTGTCCATGCCTGATCTAGACTGTAGGAAATACAACCTTAGTTGAGACGACACCAAAGCCAACCAGTAAAATTCAATTCTATGTCTGCAGGATATAAGGGAAATCTGGAATGTATGATAACATTGTTAAATATTGCGATGACTAAAAATAAAACAAATATTTAAGTGTATTAGCTACAGTTGGAATATCTTTCTGCTTTAATCGTGAATCCCAAACCATGTCAGTCAGATTGAAAGGCATGTTAACTTTAAAGAAACACAAAATTACACCATCTACCACAGCCTAAAACTGTAAAAACCAAAAACCAATCATGTGTGATGTGCAATTTATTTGGGAAAGTTAACCGAATCTAAGCTTAGAAGCATTATATTAAATCAAAAATATCAAAATCACCTTATTCTACATGTCTTGCTAAAAAAAAATTGCTAAAAACAAACAGTTAATTTTTGCACTAACTGGATTCTGCACAAGAAAAAAAAAATCTGTGCTCCCTGCTGCTGTAGAGAGGCCATTACTGACTTCGCTGTGACCAGTAGTCATGTGACACAAATTCAGAAACTATTTGGGTGAACTGCCACAGTATTCAAGAGTCCATCATTATTCTTAAATTTTTATTAAATCAAGATAAGAGTAATTACGTGCTCTTCACCACATCCCAAATTAAAAATCCTCTAATTTTACCATTAATACTAGAAACAGAGCGTGAATTAAAAAGGTCCCATGTATACCTGGGTATCATTTTAGATGATAAATTATCTTCTAAAACTCATTTAGAGGAACTGACCTAGACTTAAAATTAAATTAAAGGTTTCCTTTTTAGAAATAAGCCATGCCTGTCTGTCAGCAGTAGATCGCAGATTATACAGGCAACATTTTAACACCGCTTTAATATGCAGATGTAATTTACGTGCTTGCTGCTGCCCCATACTCATAAACCACTTGATGCTGTGTAACACAGCTCATGTAGATTTATTATCGGTGACAGTTTCGAAATCCATCACTGAATACTCTCTGAGAAGGCAGGGTGGTCATCACTTACAACTCGAAGGGAACAACACTGTCATGTTTAATTTACAAAGCTTTCCCTAAATAAGCTACCATGTTATCTGTGGTCACTTTCAAGACTGAGAGATATGGGTTACCATAGCACTTATGAATGCAAAATGTATTGAATGGAGCAGTCTTTGGGACTTATTCTGGTTCAACAAAATCTAAAACTTAAAACAATTTAAACTTTTGTTGAATTTTAATTTATATATAATTAATGCTCAAGTTTTCTTAAAGTTTTTGCTTGTCCTTGTTGATACATGTTACATGTAGATGATACATGTTGATTGAATGGTTGAATGTAGGTTTTTATACATGTATAATTGTTTACATTATGCATATATTATATATGTGGCTGAGAGCCTTTTTCTGAATATTTTTCTCCTGAATAAATGAAAGAATATCAATCCATTGATATTATTACATATGTAATCATTGGATTATTAAAAGCAAAGCTTCAGTGTGTCAGCAGCATGTTACTATTGTAACTCCTGCAGAAATAAACTACGTCATATCCAGCTGAATATACAAACAGCCAATAAATCTGAGGAGTCATCGCTTAAAAGATGACGAAGAAAAAACAAGGTGCTGACACAAATCTGTTTTGATTTTTGCTGAGATACTGGATCACTGAAACATTTATTGAAATTAAACCTGTGAGAAGCTTAGATATTGTGATAAATGTAGTGGTGTAGGAAATATAGCATGTCTCACTGAAATGTAGTGAAGTGAAAGGATAATGTACTATAACATGTACTTTGTATTTACTATATATATATATTGTTATTGCATTGCATTCACTCTGTTTCCCTCTGTGTCCTTTCTCCAAGTGTCCCTAGTCTCAGAGCTGGATGCTTCAGATCTGCAGTTGTTCTCCCACCAACTGGCCTCATCTCCATCATGTCCACTATGGGATGCTGCTGCTGACCTTCCTCCAGCCCACTGCTTCCAGCTGCCCATTTCCACCAGTCTACTCTGCATCACCCTCACTATACTTGACATTTTCATCTATACTGGTTGAATTTTACTACCAGCTATATATGTAGTATATTTAATGTCAGAACCATACACCATAACAGTAAACTATGAATCAATTTCAATGTTAGCTTGTAGTTTGTATGTATCATCTATCTTATCATGCATGTATTGAACTGTGTGTAATATGTTCCTTGTTCCCCACCCTCCTCTTCTCCCATGCCTCCCCCTCTGCCCCTCTATCTCTACCTTTCTACCTCTTCTGTCCCTCTCAACCCGCCGGCCAGCAGGCAGATGGGTTCCCCCACATAAAGAGCCGGGTTCTGCTCAACGTTTCTTCCTGTTAAAAGGGTGTTTTCCTTGCCACTGTCGCCTTAGGGCTTGCTCTAGGGGTTCTAGCATATGGGTTCTGTAAAGCGTCTTGAGACAATTTGACTGTAATTGGCTCTATATGGAAATACACAAGTAAAAAAGTAAGTAAATACAGATTTTTTTTTTTGGAAAGTTTTTAGTGCATCTGAGAAAAAGAAATCTACTATCAGCAGCATTCAATACCAGGATTAGTAAATGTGACCTTCTACCACTCTTCTACTGTTATACTGCATTTCCATTGTCTTGAATCAATCAGAAGTATAATTCTGTTGAATAAAACTGAATTACAAGCTGACGTGGTTTTAAAAAAGCAGTGGAGAGTCGGGCTGCCTCTGTGCACTGAGAGGAGGTACACCCACTCCACACACAGGGTAGCCATCAGTTTGAGTAATGCTGAGCAGACAGGTGGAAGATAATTCCTATTACTCAAAACGACATGAACCAAGTGTCTCCGTCTGCGCAGGACTCATGTTGAGTCACTTCACTTGAAGTCATTTGGGTTGGCTGGCAGCTAATGAGCCTTCCTGCTGCTCGGGAGTCCTGCAGGAAGGCTCATACAGCCCTATTTATTAAGCCGTCGCTGTGCGCGTTAATGCAGCCGCATGAATAAAATGTCTACACCTCCGGTCAGCACTTCTGCAGGAAACTCTCACAAGGTCTGGGCTGATGCACAAGTTTTTATCGCATCACCGTCAGCTTTATCTCACTTGTTTATAAAACACTATTGATCAACTACTCTGGTAACCAGCTAAGTATTAACTTTGTGTTTTACTTAATGCAGCATCCAATTTTACTATTTGAGGGATCCTTAAAATAATCTACGTTTTGAGTTGTGCTTAGCAGTGCCTCTCAGGAGCAAACTGACAGTTGACATGTCAGAGAACTGACCGCCCAGGAGTCTTTAAATGCTCCCCAAATAATAGTGGACAATATTTTTGACATTTATACACGGTACAGCAATTTTGAGACAAATGTTCTTGGGAACTTCAACAAGGCCTGAGAGTCTCAACGTCTGAGAACCGGAGGATGCAGTGTGATCCATTGATGCAATTTGTCCACCCGTTAGAGTGGACTCAGTATATATTAACAGGAGTGTTGTGTAAGTCTCAAACGGTCATTTTCTTAGCTTTCACTGCACTTTCAAACTCTAAGATATTGTATTGTAGTGATGCTACAGGTTAGCAAAATGTCTGTTCACGGCTCTAATTTCAGTGTTTAGTCAAACTGAGAATAAACACTTAAAATGACTCACGTAAAAAGGTCATGGTAAACTGCCCTTTCACGAAACTCTGTCCACATGCAATTTTGTGCGACTTCTCTGTTCTCCTGAGTCTCTACAACAGAGTTGAAAAGTGCAAAGTCATCATGATACTTAGAGCTATGAGAGCAACATTAGGAAAACACAGAAGGTTGAAATACACCAGAATTCTCCTGTAAGGCAATCAGCTGGTTTTCATATCTCTAAACTCTGACAGTGGCCATTATTTTGACCACCTGGCAACATTTCGAAACCTGACAGAGTGAAGCATGTAAAAGTCATGAGTCTGACAATTCCACTGGTTGATGTGAATGTTTGCTTTGATACTTGTCTGATGGTTTGGGCCCCAATTGGGAGTTAAACTGAAAAAGGCATCTTTACTAGTTCTACTGCTTCATGTCACACCAAGTCAAGGCTGCAAGTGTTTTGCTTCAAAAGCTAAACAATAATAGATCATATGGGTTCACAAAATGTGAAAATCACTTGGAGTTTCTCATTTTTCTCCCTGAAAGAGCATGAAAGCATCAACAATGTGTAGTTAAAGAATAATGTATTTTCTGTCTAGTGATAAACTAAACAGCTCTACTAAACAACAGACGGCCTTTTTTCCATCTCTGGAGTGTAGCTGTCAGAGACAAATCACTGTGCATATTTTGTCTTTTCACAGCTTTCCTGGTTGGATTGCACATTCACGTAAATCACAGTAACAGGATATGTCACACTGTATAGGTTTTTATAAATTTATCTTTAATAAAAACACGCAATTGTGGTAAGATCACTGTTGGTCATGCTTTCAATTATAAATTATAAGATTTTAATTATAAAATCAAGTGCACATCTATATCCTAAAATTGTAATAAATCAAAAGTCATTTATTTTACCAGCCATATATGGAGCATTCATAAAGTTACAAGGAAGATAATGAAACTTTTACGAGCAAGATCAGTAAATATGATCTTGCTGGTACATTAGTGTTTTTCCTGTGTTCTTATTTGTTGGTGTTGTTGCATGAACACAGATGCTTAAAATTGTTTGCTCTGTCTTTGGACACAGACTGACCTTAAAGATTTCCAGTAATTTACAGTAAAAACTGGCAGAACGTAAGGGTTAAAGTGACAAATAAAATACATTTAAAGATGTTTTCCACTGATCTGTGAGCTGTTACTATTTTCAGCAATTTTTTAGACAAAACAATCAGTCGTTTAACTCAAATAGAAATTGACTAAATAGGTAATAATGAACATTTTTGTTAGCTGCAGTGTTTTTCAGTCTTTCTACCACCTTGACTACAAAGGTCTGGGTTCATACAGCTTAAGGCACATTGGCTTTAACCCTCCAAACCCCCAAACCTGCCTGTGAGTCTGAACAGTAATTGCCCAAATGATATCATTTATGAGAGCGCTTCATCAGATTTTGGAATTTTTAAAAAGTCTTTGAACAAATCATGTTTGAAAAGCAGTTCCATTTGGAAAACTTCTCAAATTTGAGCTTAAAATTATCATATTTCATGAAAATCATGTGTGTCATTGTTTCAAGTTTTTAAAGATAACAAACTTTTCAAACCTGCTGAGTGCGTTAAATTATTTTTATATTAATAAATTCTGTGCCTTTCAAGATGTTTTAAGAATCTGCAGGAGCCCTGTTCAAAAGTCTAAAACTCTTCTCCAACTTTGATGATTAAGCTTGAATCATTTGTTGCTTTGAGGATAATAATAACAAAAAAAATCAACTCATTTCACACATGAATTAATATGTCAAATTTTCAAACTATCTGAGATAGGAGATGCTGTGGTAGTTGTGAACAAATGTGCTCACCCTGAACAAACCTGACAGCATATCATGAGAAGGCCTCTGGCTTCGCTGCAGTGGGTTATCACGGTTCTGCTCTCTAACCTGTCAGCGCCACTATTTAACCCGCAGACACTCTGCTCTGCACTTACTGTGATTCTGAGCCTCGGGTATTCTCATTAGAATATTGCAACTAACTCGATTTGCATTAAGTGGTTTTCAAACAGGCACTAAATGGAAAAAGCTGCTGCACAGGATTATGTGCATGGTGGTAATTAGCAAATACAGCAGCAGCCTACAGCTCAGCCTCACACATCCACCTGAAAAGTATGCAGACGCTCTCACTGCAGACTTTACAATGACAGCGCATAACCTCTGCTGCTCTGTCTGACTTTGTCTTAGACTGGTAATGAGCAGTGAAGGTGTGAGACAAGCAGGTGCTGCACACATCAGACAGGAGGCTTTGAGGCCAGTCGTACCTCAAAGCGCTGAGAGCTGACTTTCTTCCCCTTCTTCATCCAGGTGATCCGAGGTTTGGGCTCACCCACCGCCTGGCATACGAACGACGCCACTCCTCCCGAAATCCCTGTTTGATCGTCAGGGGACTTGATGAAGCTGGGCATGCCTAAGGGAGAGAGACAGCGAGAGAAAGATGAGGGCAGGCAGAGAGGAAGAGCAGGAAAGAGAGGATAACCAGAATCAGATGAAGAGCCCTGGCAGAGAAACAGCTGCAGGCAGGTTATAGGGATTTTACTGCTGCTGTAAGTCTTGCAATAACAACATGATCTTCCAAAAGCTGTTTCATGCCTGTAGCCACACCTACTCAAGCGGCCCAGCTCCGTCATTTTACTGATAATAAGCACCGCCTGTCAGTCTTATTAATAGTGGCAGGGAGCAGGTAGATGTGAATGGACGAACGGAAACCTTGAAAAATCTGCTTTGAATCCATGAATACGCATCGGACCATAATATCGAACACTGCCGAAATAAAAGTCTGAGCTAAGCGGTGTGCATGAATAATAGATGGTCCTGCTTCAAGGTAAATCATGTCACGCACATGTTAAAGGTACCCATGTGGGGCTTTTGACCACTGGTGGAGCTATGAGGCAATGTTTTGATGAGCGGACCATCGTTTTGTTTGTATCTGGTGCTCTCGGAGACACAGATGCTGCCTTCGAATGTGCTCGAATTCGCAAGAAGAGCTTATATAAAACTGTCTCACTTGTGTTCACAACTTTGTAAGTGGTTTTAAAAGCTGAAAGTTTACAAGTTGTGGCATGTCTGCCGATGCATTAAGAAATGATGGATTCCATGAAAGTACATTTTTAGTGGATGCTAAGTTAAGAAATTGTAATTTTAGTCATTAAGAGCTTTTCTTTTGAATTTTCTATCATCTCAGGAAAATGTTGATATTTCCAGCGGCTCTTCATTACGCCTTTCCATCTCCTACATCATCTGCTTGCTATATAGCTTCTAGATGTCCACAGCAGCATCATGTTGCTTTTGTCCAAAAGCAATGTTCCAACAACTTATGTCTGATGTTACCACCTGAATGTGACTCTCCATGCCATGATTTAACGTTCCATTTGAAAGCAGCAATATCTCAAAGAGAGTTCACATTCCTGCAAGTCTTTAGCTTGAAAGAAATCCTCAATATTACACAATTTCACCGATTAACAGCTGGTGGAGGAAACACACTGAAGAATGTAGCAAGGAATTAATAAAAGCTACTTATCAATATACCAGCATATATATTCTCCACTTCACCGAGATTATAATTTTATTTTTGAGGTCTAACAGAATACATTTAAATGTTTTAATGCTCAAAATTGCATTATTATTCTAATGCCGTACATCCCTGCAGCACCTCTTCTCGCCCCTGTCAGCATCTGAACAGTGTTAGCAGAAGTAATGGCGGCTGCTCTGGTGGATAATATTGTCAGAAAATGCCAGGAAATGGAAAGAACTCATCAGCAAGGAGTTTGTGGAGAATGAGGGCTTTGTGCATTTGTGGTCGAAATTTATAGTGCGTTATATTTTTTTTTCTTTTCTCCAGACACACTTGAGGGCCTAAAAAGAATTCAGAATGGGCTCAGGCCACTAAAGTCCAGACAGCTGATCTCTTAAATTGGAATTAGAACTAGTCATAGTTTAGCTGCAGATATTTGCAAAGTGAACTGTCACTGCCTATAATGATGTCATTTGTCCTGGAACAAGGAAATGTTGATATTTAAAGACTGCCAGTTGTTTTTGACTAGAGAGCTGAATTACAGATATCTTGAGTACATATCTAATGCAGCTTTTATGTGTTAAAATGGCTTGCTATATATACTGTAACTCCAGATTTCTGGGTGTATGCAGAGAGATGAAGCCCTAATAGAAGCTAATAGAAGCTGCTATAGTGCTGAAATAATAGCAGAGTGTGAGGCAGCTGCTTATTCTCTGCTATTCAGGCATGCCAAACTATCCACTCATGCAAATGTGTTACATGGTGACGTAAATAAGTAATGAAGGAAAGGCCTGGACCTTCAACAAGGTATTTCAGGCAGGTATAAGAAGCTGTGTTCTTGGTGGGAGAAACTAACTCCCTTTGGTGGGACTTGGAGCTTTGTAAGTCTGCAGACCTTTTATCTGTACCAAAAAGCAGTTATATAACACACTGAAGAAAAAGCAGAACCTCAAAGAGCACAACATGGGCTCTTTAAGCAACTTACTAGATATACATTTAAAACCAAAGGTCAAAATCAAAGCAGCAGGGGCTGATGGCTCACACTTTGAAAACACTATCACACATTTCCATAATGCACCACAATCCCTTTAGTGCCTGGTAAATGTCCAAATCTTTTAAGTTCAACCCTCAGTTTGTAATGTAGACAGTCTGTCTATTTGTAGAAACAGAAGTGTAGGATTGCAAAAGCTCCAACATAAAGTGCAATGTCTAAATTACTGCATTTTCAGAACATGATAAAGGGCTCATTTGAAATGCAAATAAATGTGATTTGCAATTAAAATCCCAGCTTATATTGCCTGTATTTTTTTTCTCGCTTGTAATTTACATAATTTCTTTTTGTTTCTCAGTTTTTCAAATTTTCAAGGAAAAAAGACACTGGTCGAATAAACTATCAGTCGTGTGATGCTATTACCATTCAGGAAGTAGAACTGCCTGGTTACAAACATTTATGATGAACAAATGCAAGAAATATAGTGATTTGGTTGTGGTTTATACAGCTCACATAATTCAGTTCTTTTTATATTTGACTACTCAAATTAAAGATGAGATGTTAATGAAGTAAACTATCATTTTATTTCAAGCTCAGTTTGGTGAAGCACAGAAGCTGAAGAACAAAGCACATGGAACTGTTTAAATACTTCTGTTCTGGACTCTAATGGTAAGTAAAATATTGATTGAATTTGTGTGTTTTTTTTCAGCTGCAATTTTAAAGCAATAACCTCAGGCGTTAAAGACGAACTGAAAAAGAACTAATAATACAAATTTATAGGAACCAAAACACCTCTAAGGGCTCTGAGGAACAATTTGACTGCTCAGCAGTGAAAAAGTCCTGAAGGCAAAGGGACAACCACAGTGTACTGGTGGATTACTGTGAGCCTTGCACAAAGTGTAATCATTCACTGTGTACACCGAAAGTTAAGCTCCGGATGGGATTAATATCTTAACAGTGTCGTATGCCTGCTCAGACAAGGTCCAGAGGCAGCTTTCTGCTACCTCTAACTCCATCTGTGATCACACAAAAATGTATTCATCAGACAACTTCCTGTCTGTAATATAGTTTTTAACCAGGATTTTAGCACAACACAGACAGTACAGTTTGTCTGGTTAACATGTAACATCAAATCACTGTTTACACTCATCTGTTGTCTGACAACAGACACTAAAATGATAATTAAATGAGATCAGCTATTCAGAGTGGGTGTGTATCAAGGTTCAGATGGAGTTTAGATGATGGGAGACAGGATTTATGTGAGTTTATGTTAGTTAAGTTTAGGCATGAGTTAGGGTTGGGCAGTAAGCATTCAGGTCTGAATAAAATGAAGTCAATGTGAAAGTGCTAAAAACTGCGTCAACAAATGGTCACTTGAAGCTAGTTTCAAAAGCGAGTCAATCCCCATTGAGCCCAATGTAAAAATGTCCAACTTTACAGCAGAAATAAACATATTTACAGCCTAATACAAAACAAGGTTTTGGTCTCTATCAGTAATTTCTCCATTAATGACAGCTATACAGGATAGAATTTTAATGCAACTTGCCAGTTAAACCCTTTGAACTCCAAAACCTGCCGACACACGATTTCTTAAAAAAACAAAGAAAGAAAGAAACAGCAAAAACTGGACCATTTCTTTGAGAACACAATCCTGTTGGGAAAAAAAACGTCCAAATTTCTGCTTAAAAAATTAAACTGATATTTCACGCAAATAGCTTCATAAATGTCTCATGTAAGTTTCACCAAAAATACACAGTTTGCATCAGATTTTATGAGAAATTTGAAATTCTACGCTCCTCGGCACCACTGAAAAGCCATGAGTCACTCAGCTGTGAACCAACACTCAATGGAAAAAAATCAAGGACTAGTCAGCTGAATGTTGGCTGTGTTTACCCAGAACAGAGAGGAGATGACAGGAGAGAATGCGAGGAAAACAAAGCATACTTGATATTTAACAAAAATGTCAAATACAACCTGATAATTCCAAGGTGGTGAAATGTTGAGCATTTACCACTGAGTTAGTGGAGTTGTGCTGCTGCTCATAAATAAAACAGACAGGGACATAGCTCTGTGTAATTGATGCCTAGACCTGTTTTAAATATTGTAAAGAGGAATAATACAAACTGGCTACCATGAGCCAAACTGAGCTGCAAGTGACAGTGACCAAACCTCACACTGCACCCAGCTGTTCTCTGCATGGCTCGGCATCACTAATGAACCCAGATCACACTATCGAAAAACACTTAAAGTCTCCAGGTGACTCCATCATTTACTCATCCTGTCAAACTAATTAGTCAAACTGTGTTAGTAAAATAATTTCAGGAAATTTTGATGACACTGATGATAAACTACATTTCTCTTAAGATAATATCATCGAGTCACATTTAATTTTGGCACTAATTACTGCTCCAAAAAGATAATTGGAACGAGTGAGTCATCTGTGATGTTATTTATATTACTACTCAGTCTCAGCGCCTCCACTCCCAGAGCTCAAAGTAAATACGGTAAAACTCACAAAGGCCTGATCTCCCTGCAGACAGACTGATGTGAATGTGTGGCGGTTAGACTGATAATTAAATATTCCTTGTTGGAGCTCCTCACCTCGGAGGCCACACCTTGGTTCCCACAGGAAGAACCATAAAGCTGGATATGGTGTGGATGCAGGCTGAGACAGGTGGATGATACTTCAAGTGTTGGTGCTGGAAGGCATCAAAGTATTGCCATCCAGCAGTTCCCCCCCTGCTGCCCTAAGATTGCCCTCTGTCAGCACGTCTCTTCCGATGAGAGTTTGTTTCTCTGATGTAACTTTGAAACGCAGCAGAAGCCAAACATTAGTCTGCTGCCTGTCTCACTTCTTCTTGTGCGGTTTGTGGCTCACGGCTCCTTTCTATTCAACACCCAATGATAAACATATTACGGTTGGCCACCCGCACTTAGAAATAAGCAGGTAATTTGATTCACTCGGCGTTCTAGACTGACACAAACATTTTGGGTTGGAGATTGAGGCTGGAGAGTTGCTGGTTTGAACAACTTGACCCTCCTTCTTTAACCCTCTGAATCCTAAGCAGTTTCTGGGTGTGTTTTTGATCCTGTCATTTTTGTAGTCACGGTGGGCTTATTTGTCACTGCAATATAAAGTCCTGCATCTCTATGGAAGCAGCACAACCATGGCTAGATGTAGAGAGAACTCGAATGTCATCTGTGCAGAATGACAGTTTTAATACTATAAATCAAAAAAAGAATAAATGTTGAGTTTCTCTGATTATTTGTTTTACAAAAACACGGAGAAAAAAATACAAACTACAAAATTTCTTACAACTCTGCACATTAATTCAAGAAAGATATTTCACCATGCTGAATGCATCTTCCAAAAACGAACCGACAACTTGCTCCTCGATCCACATGAGAATGGGAAAGTCGGCACAGACACTTGGTTTAAAACACAGGCCTACTGTGAAATGCAGACACGTTTAACTAGAGTTGAAAAGCTTAATCAGCATTGTTTGAACTCATCTGGATTGAATGTAAAAGACATTAAAATATGTAAAAATCTTGCACTGCAGCTTTACAGCGAGAAAAAAAAATGTTGACAAATGAATATCAAATGTGAAGGGAAACTATTACGACTCTGGATGTCTGACAGCAGCGGTGCACCTTCGCTCTAAAACCATATGAATCTAAATGAGACTGTCTTCATATGACATTTTCTATGATTTATCTACAAGGTCCTATTTACACGTGTACAATACACTTCAAATAATGTGATGTATGCACTTTGCTGCCCTCCTTGTATAGGCCACAGCTGCTACTGTGTGTGTCCGCTAATGAAACAGCAGCACTGAGCAGTCCGTACCATCAATCAGTATTCCACACTTACAGTACCATGGCTACAACATTTTCAGAACGGCAGGCTGCAACGATGGGCGTGAATCTTTCAGGCAGGGGTTAAATCCTATTTCCCCAGCAGGGAGCCATGACGAGCATTTTGCAGGCAAGGCAAGACATTTTCACAGTAACTTTTGGCAACTGATAAGTGTGCTCTTTAAAGTTCAACGTGATTCAAAACCCATTTGTGCAGTTGGAGGCAAGAGCTGCTCCCGAGAACATTTCCATGGAAATCCAGTCATACAAATTGTACAACAGGTTACTGTAGGGTCCTGAGGATGGTCAACGTACAGCAGGGAAATACTGCCCTTTATAACACTATGCAAAAATAAGTTTGCAAGCCAGCTGAGGGTTTTATCAGAGGTTTCAAGGAGGCAGAGAGGGTGGGTGGAGAAGAAGTGAGTGGATCATACCATTATTAAGCTATTTATTTCCCATGGCTGCTTCTGGCTGACCCTGAGGTTTAACACTCTAAATATAAAACATGTTGGTGCCCTCGCCTCACTTCACGAGCAGCAGAGTTGTCTCTCACTTGCATTCTTCTCTGACCCTGTGCTTGCAGCTGTTTCTTGGAATTATTCTCTCAGAAATGTGTCCATTTGACCTCTAGCATATAGTCTTCAAATACACACATTTATGATGAGCAAAAGTAGAACACAAACTCTCATGTATAGCGATAGACCATCACGAATGCACCACATCATGACATGACTACATGCATCGTAGTCATTTCTACTAAAACTGCACAAAGTTCAAAGTCAGTCGAAGATGAGTCTCCACTAAAAGGTAAAGGTCAGAGATGCTTTGTATTATCATCTTTGCTGAAAAGTTGTCTTTGCTGGATCTGACAGATATCAAAATGTTGTTTATGACAGCAAAGATTCAGTTCAATCTTAATCTGAGTCAAAACTAGGGCTGGATAATATATTTTTATAGCAGCTCATACATCATAGTACAATGTTTTTTGCTCCTTGATGTAAAAAGAAGGCTTGTACAGTTCTCATTTTCCATGAATAATCATGAGGAAAAGTCTGTCTGATAGAGCATAATTTACTCTGAAGGGTTCTTGAATACACTTGAGTGTTTTAAAACTGCATTCACAAAGCAGAGTTAGTTGACTTGTAGGCTCCACTTAATTGCTTCATCATTTAAATCAGCACCACGAAGGTCTAGAGTGCAATGCAAGATCTGAATGTCATCCAAAGCAAAAAAAAAAAAAGCAAAACAAAAAACAACAACTATTTTGTCAGTATTCCAAATTTTTTTCAGCTTTTCAAAAAATATTTTTATTTTCTGATGCGGATGTTCTCCCTTACAAAATCACACTAATCGTTCCGGAATGATTAGTTATTTCAAAACAAAGTTATTTAAGTCATCTAGAGAAAATCTCTATTTTTTTCATTTAACTATGTATATTGCAGGAAAAAAAATGTCACAATGTCCCGTTTTTCATGTTTTTTTTTTCCTCTCAAAACACACCTCATCAAAATTCACACATATAACAACATATTGAGGTGCAAAGATTATATAGATGGTGAGACGACAGGAGAGCTCTATGGCACATTAACACCACACAGCTAATAGCTAACCCCTCTGGATGAGACGACAAAACTAGTTGGACCTCTGAACCTCTCAAAGCATGAGCAAAAGCACTTCACAGCGTACTTATTCAAGCTTAACAGGCATTTTAGAACCTCTTTAAGAAGAGAAAATTACCATTTCACGTAGAAATTGTAAAGCAGCTGCTCTGCATGTCCGGGTTTTGCTTAGTGTTCTTCAGTACAGTCCTGGGGCTGGTTGGACCAGCTGGATGTAAAATAAAAAGTGGAGTATAAGCCGAATGCAGGATTTGCTGCATCCCGGCTTGTGATAAAGATTGATACCTGCTGCAGCATCTAAAACAAAAACTGCACAATGTTTTGTCTAGTGTAGAGATGAAATCGTTGCTACTCCATTCATGTCTGCGGATTTACATTTACTGGTGCCAACAGAAAGATACAAATTTACTGCAGAGGTAAAGAAGCAGAAATTTAAGTACTAAGATTAGAAGAAAAAAAATATAATTTTAACAGTAAATACATGGATTGCCATAACCGAGAAGAAAAACAAGATTTTTGGCAAATGATAGCATGGCAGTAAATGACCCAGAGGGTAGATTACGAAGCTGGATAGTGGATGAAGTGAAGAAAAAAATAGAAACTCTAGTCTGCTCAAAACCAAACTGGTGAGGGACCCCCTATTAAAATGTTACCATACAGCAATTCCAAGCCATTGGTGTGTGTGACTTCTTGCTAGGCAGGCAGGCAAACATACTGGTGAACCTGATTTTGAACCTTGTGCCTTATGTTGTACTTCTGCTTACTTTCACCATCAAACTCTTAGAGAATGAGCAGCTGTGGTGCTGGGGACAGCCCTCCATTTCTATCTGTTACTTAAGGCAGCTTCAGGGAAAACGGCAATTAATTCAAACAATTCAGCCCTATACTGGAACAATATCTCTCAACAAGTTCTCTATCTCCATATATATCCAGAGGCGTGTGTCTCATTACTCTTCCATGCCTGAAAACCCACTATCTGTAGCCTGTACATTAGACGCATGTTACAACCCCAGCTCGGGGGGGAAGGGAAGCAACATAAACAGTTGTTGGTGGTAAAAATCAAATTATTTATTACAGAAAAGGTTGAACAGAAATGTGCACGTTACTATACAAACTGAGGCAAAACTAAGGAAGAGGGCTGGTGGGTGCTGCTCAAATCAAAGAAAATAGCAAAACACAAAAAGAGTTCTCATAAGGAAAACTTAACACTACCATCGCGGTGGACAAAAGAAAAAACGGAACAAAAAGGCTCACTAAATGGGAACTGACAAAACAAAACTTACACAGGAGTCAGCACCCCTAATCCTGGTGAAACTAGACAATAAGGAACTACCTGTAATGAAATGTAGCTGTATCAGTTTTTGATTCTAACCCTTGCCCAATTCCTTTCACACAGACAATCTTGCCTCAACCACACAGGAACACAGAATGACACGCTGGAAGTCAGCTGCCCCGTTCAGTTGAACTGCCACCTCTTTTAATGGAGTTGGCAGTTTTCGGTTGGTCGGCCTGGTGAGCGCCGCACCAATCACTGGACTCCTGGTTGCAGTCACGCCTCTGCTGTCACGGTCCAACCAGGGAGTGGGGATCACACAGCCCTATTTGCATACTCACAATATTTGGTTAAAACACAGGAGGCGCTGGCCGTAACAACGCATCATTGTTTTAATGCTTTCCTTTTTACAATGGAAACCAGCAAAGACCATTCACAGTAGACCATCCTCTGACAAAGATTTTGTCTTGGATGTAAAACTATGGCAAGATGGCGCCATAGGTAGTGTTATGCCCAGCCTAGGGGTCACTGTGCGTAACACGAAGAGGCATCCTTCCCCTGGTCCCAAGCATTTCCAACACACGTTTTCGCAAAAAGATTAGATATTTATCTCTCAACAAATTTTAAGAACTGAAACAATGGGGGACTGGTAACTGAAAGCGACAGTGAGCAAAACCAAAACAACAAACAAAACGCCACTAAGCTATTAACCCAAAACTGATCTGCCAAAAACAAAAAGGTAAAAAGAACAACAAAGTCTAACCTCCCTATCCTAACTTAAACATGAGAAAAAACGGTTAAACAAAAGGTGGCTGCTCACTGCGATTACTCAATATTAAATCCCTAAATCACAGCTGATCACTGGAACCCAAGTGTGCTGACGTGTAGGTTGGAAGCAGGGTAGGATGTAGCCACGCCCTCGGACCCTCTGACCCGGAGACGACGTCACGGTTCCGCCTTTATATCGCGGTCTTCCTGGTACAGCCAACCAATCCAGTGCCGAGCCGTCATCCTGGCGACCAACCGTGGCCGTGGTGCGGCGCAGCCCTATTTGCATACATGATAGGGACATAAAAAGGACACACGCAGCACAGGAAACTACAATAACGACCGCAGTCGTAACAGTAGTGAATCTCTGCAGGCTTTAAAATGTCCACATCCAGCTGGTGCAACTGGCCATAGAACATAACTATTTGGGTTGCAATACATTTTCTGTGGTTGTTCTTTAGGCTGAGTTAAGCTGAAATAAAATGATGGACTGTTCATTAAATTAACATGTCTCAGTTTAATTAGAGCCAGTTTGTGTCAGATTTATGAGTAATTAGCTACGTGCCATTTTAGAGTTAGTTCATTAACAAAGAACTCACACCTGACATAGAGGTGATTGAGGTTTGCCATTTAGGCTAGAAGTTTTTGAAGTACTTCTAAAAAAGCACGTACACACTGAAACACTAATGTTATGGCCTGGGCATGCATGGGTAATGGAGCTGGCACACAGTGGAGGCCTAGGAGAACTTCACCATGAAGATACAAAGCGTCTGCTGATGTCTGGCGGGCCACAATTTCAGCCGTTCACTGACTGCGAAGGATTTTCCACACTACATTAAATAAGATGATTCTTAACCCTCTGAACTCCAGGGAGATTCTGGGCATTTTCTGCTCCTGTCATATTTGTGCTAAATATGAGCTCAAGTTACACTGCATAGAACTTCCTGAACCTCTCTGGAAACAGAACAATCATGACTAGAAGTAGAAAGAAGTCAAAAGAATATTGAGTGCAGCGTTTTGATGTTACAATGCATGAATCATAAAAAATAAAACTAAAGTTGAATTTCTTAGATATTTTTTATCTTTACAAAATTTGAAAAAACATGGAATTAGCATGTGCAACATTGTTCCAAATACCAAAGGGTGTTACTAATATTGGGAACGCATTACATTTTTAATGTGCTTACATCCGTGTCTCTTCTATTTGTTTTATTTAAACAGCCTGCAGTTCAGCCCAGTTCAGCTGATAGATGTCAGTCTCAGCTGAATCACTAACGGCTTCATGGTTGCATTGAAAAGCAGATTTTCTTTCTTTTTGTTTTTATTTTTTTGGAATCTGTTCGTTGCAAATATCTCTTGGCACCTTTTTCAATGAGATGCAAATAAAGTTTGAATTTGGATAAAATATCACAATTTTAAGTTCACACAAGTAGTTCAAGGACTGACAGGAAGTTAAAAAAATTGACATTTTTTCTGTTTATGCTGTTTCTGGCTCTGATAAATGCCGTAATTTTAATGACTGTTTTTAAAAGATACCATGCCTTTCGAATCTGTCAGCAGATTTTAAGGTTAGGAGTTATTATAATGTTACTCAAAATAATGCTGAGTTGTTGCACTTTAAAGTAGCATCCATTATTGAATATTATACTGAATGTGCTGAAAAACTGAACCTGGATACTGAAAATGAGTAGCTGTCCAAATATTCACTGTTTGGGCCATAAGGTTTGGAGCACTGGAAGTTACCCTGGGGGTGGAACTGCTTATACCCAGGCTGCCCTAATATTTCCTAATAATAGTGGGAGCCGTAAGGATGGATCATTTTGATGTATGGCTATGGAATAGATTATTTAATGTAAATGTTAATGTAATGTAATGTAATGTAAATTATAACAGTAATGAAAGGTGTTGTGACATCAGTGAGCACAGATCAAGACTAAGCCAAATCCATTTTATTGTGAAATTATTTGACAAAAAATTTGGTCTAACACAGAAAAAAAAAAAAAATTTTCGCTGTGTACCAGCAAGAGTTGTTACACTGATGTTTAATATTGATTTGAGAAGACTCCTGCTGTGAGAGAAGAAATTGAATATTTGTCCAGTGTGTGAGCTGCAGGAAGTAGGAAATGAGTACTGGCACTGTGTTTTTTATTGTCCTTTGTATTGGAAATGTTTTTGTATCTTTTCCTTCATCAGATAAAAGACAAAACAAACTGTTGGTTATCAATGACTCACAATGACTAAAATGATTGTTTGAAAAACAGACCTTCAGTGTTGGAACTGCAGGGGGAAAACCTGGCATCAAAACACATTATTATTAGAATCACTTTATAATAATAATTATTGATATTTTTGTTGGTGGCGCAGCCATTTCGATCAGTGACTCATACATAAAAAGCACAACTGGAAGCTGCTTTTTTTTTAATACAAGGTAAACCGTGTAGTGTGATGTTTTGTAATCCCATGAGGAATGAGCCATGAGCTGAGAATGACAAATAAAATTCATCTCATTCATTCATTTAAATATAGTATCACAGACGAGACACAGAGACCAATTACTCAACCATAATCAGTGTCAGTAGCTCAGAATGCAATGCAGCTGGAAGATATGACGACTTTAAGTTAAAGAGCCCCTTTTCTGCACATTTACAGGTTTCTAATTAGATTTTTGGGGAGAGTGCTGTAGCGCAAGGAAATGTAAGTCTAATAATAACCGTAAGCAAACATAAAAAGCAAAATATGGGCTCTTTAAGATCTGTAGCTTTTATTGTGGATAGGCGACTGCCCTCAGCTAAATCTACACAGCATGTCCACAACAGGCATTCATACAGTGTTGCTTCATTTTGCAATTGGACTGAAGTTATACACAAGTGAATTATTTTTGTGACGAATTGATTAGTTGTTTTGTATGTAAAATGTCAGAAAATGATGAAAAAAATTCTCCCAGTGTTTCCCAAAATCCAACATACCATCCTTAAATGTTCTGTTCACAACCCAAATACATTCGGTTTACTGCCACTTAGGAGTGAAACAAACACAACATATTCAGATTCAAGACTCTAGGATCCAAAATTTATTTTCAGAAAAAAAATTGCTCAAAGTGATTAAGCGCTCATCAAAATTGTTGCCAATTAATTTAACAGTAAATTATTGTTATAGTTCTACTTTGCTATAGTTCGCAACAGACTGTTTGAACCAAATTTCCCCTGCTAGTGTAGAATTGTTTGCACCACCTAGATCTGTCTATTTGTTGCACAATATGTGTGTGCTGGCTATAAAAAAGCAACACATTCATGATAAAAGCCCGAAGAGATGTTCTGAAACACTACAACAGCCATTGGAGCACTGTGAAGCACATTTACATGATTTAATATATTACTGCTGCATTTTGGCTGCATCGAACATAACCCCAGTTTCTGCCTGTTATGTGCTTGTCCTGAGAATGCACTCTACAAACAATATTATTCTGCTGATAGAAACTAGTTTGACAAAGCTATGGGAAAACGGGAATACCAAGAGAACTACAGCACTTCATTAAAACAGGGTCCTTGAAATAAACTGAACAACATGCTGTTGAGCTGTAAAAGAAATTCCAAGTGTGGAATTTGCATCTGACTCATGACTCATTATCACAAAGCAAATCTGACTTTAGCTCAGGGCAAGCTATCTCACTGTTCTGTCAGTGCCATTCTCTTAAATCAGGTGCTGTACTGTTCGGGTTTTCATTTGGAACACTTTCAAGATCAATGTCAGCACTGTTCTCATAGTCTTTGAATGAATAATGTAAGTTTTGGGAGATTGCTTCATCGGAGTCATGTTACCATGACGTCCCCAAGTCAGCTATAACCCCTACAAAATATGATTACATACCCTTAATTAGCTTTTTTGGAGGAAATGTAATTGCAGCCTGGATGACGCTCACAGGCAATGTTCTAATCCATTTGGAGAAGGTCAGTGTGTACAAATCACAGGAAACCAGGGTTCCAGTCTTGTACCCCACATTTTACAGCGAAAACACATTAACAATGAACTGGTTATAGTTAAGCTTCATAAAAGCAGTTTGTGTTGGCAGTAAACAGTTTGCATTTATGGATATTAGAAACATTTTCTCATTATGTTGATAGAAAGCCACAGCAGCAACAACTCCTAATTATAGTGATCTTTGCAACGAGACTGTGCTTCTTGCTTTTGTAGTTCCCTCCACCATCCTGGAATCTGCAGTAAGTGTTGAGCTTTGGTAATGTTCATTTTAAAGAACCCATATTTTACTCATGGTCTGTTTTCCTTTGGTGTGCTGTGTTCCTTTATGTGCTCATAAAAGACCCGAAAACTCACAAAGCCCAAGGTTCATGCCAAAGGGAGTTTTTCACTCTTCCAGACAACACTACTCCTTACTTGCCTGAAATGCCTCGTTTGAAATCCAGGCTTTTCTTCAGTTACTTATCTATGTCACCATTGGCATAAGCCCTGCCTAATGGCTAGTTTGACCCTCAAACTATGAATGAACTGAACAATAAGCTGAACAATCTGAGCAGACCGATTTTATCAAGAAGGGGACCTTAAAGAGATATGAGCTAAATATGTAAATGTGCAGAATGTGGGCTCTTTAACGTTTACAGATGTGCTTGATTAATGGAGAGCAATTTCAGCTGCAAGCATGAGACCAAATTTAAAATTGTCGATGGAAAACTTAACTGACCTTGATGAAGCCATCATGCATCAAACACGCTTCCAATGAAAATCACCTTTCCATGAATATCGGCAGTAGGGGTTGGCTATCTTAATTACTCCGCCACGGAACGGTGGACTTATGTGACGATCGGTGTACGTTTGTCTGTGAATCTGTCCGTCTATCTGTCTGTCTGTCTGTCCGTCCATGTGAAACATTACTCAAAAACAGACTAAATTTTCACAGTGATGCGACTTGTAGTCTGGATCCACGGCTTTGTTAAAGATTTCCCATTGCTAGATATAGCTGTCTGCTTTTTAGAGGACTCATGTAGATCAATGAATAAATAAGAATGCCATCCAAACTTTCCTACTCCACCTTAACTCAGGAAAATCCTGATGGGTTGCAACATAATTAGGAGAAAGCTCATTGGATGCATCTTGGAGGCGTAATTTATTTTAGACAATATCTTCAAAGAAGTATTAATTACATGAGATCAGACACAGTTTTCTGGCTAACAGTCCTTAAGTTATTATCATTTTATACACTGATAAATTTCATAATTAATTTAGCTCAGTGTTACGTATGGTGTAATTTTTGCCATCATTCTTTCTAAGATTGTCATGTTGTAGTGTTTGGAGTTAGCTGGGACTGAATTTTTGAAAACAGTCATTTAGCAACGTCTGGCAGTATGTTGTGACAGTTATGTTTATTCATTGATGTTGCAGGTTACAGAGGAGGCAGTTGTCATGTTCCGTTTCTGTGTGTTTTATTGTAAAAAAAACTGCCACTATTATTTATCTGGGCAGCAAAAAAACACCTGGAATCTTTTTATGTCTCCTTTTCTCCTGAGCAAAGAGGTGCAACATCATTTGGTGACTTCATGGTCTCTGACGTGAACTCTGTAGCGTCAATGTCGATTATTTAGTTACAAATTCAGCAAGCATCAAAGTGGTTGAGATATGGATCACCACATCAAAAACAGCTTTGCTCGAAGTGACAGGCCTTGTATCCAGGCAGGCATATGCACAACTCGTCATATGATGACATGAGTTCAACTAAATCTGTGGTGAGAATTCAGATCATGAATTGTGTTTCTACCCTGAAAGATTGCATTTTAAGCCACCTTTGCATTAGCGTTTATTGGGGTCGGTTGGTTAGTCAGAACATGTCATCTGGAGGAGGTAAAAGATTTACTGAAAACACAAACAATTTACTGACATTTACTGACACACACAAAATGCATTCAGCACTCCTACAACAAGCTTAAAGTCACACAGCTATAGATACAGCATAATAGGTTTAGCATGTGCTAAATGCCAACTCCTCCCTGCTCATTTAGTGGCTGATCTTTGCATAAAGCCAATCTCACAGAGGACATGCATGGCTGGAGCCACAGAGGAGAGGCTGCTTCATCAGGAGGGAGGCAGAGAAAAGCAGCAGCCCACAGGGACACGAGCTGCCTCTCCACAGGCTTTTACCGGGAATTATAATGCAAACACATGCTTAAGGGAGCATTGTTTCTTTTCTCAGGAGAAAGACAAAGTCTTTGTCAGTGAATGAGCGAATTAATTAGAATGTTTTAGAAAATGTTTTCTGTATAATGGTCAAATATGGCTCCATCTTCTTTCCACTTTCCAAAGACATGGATGATAGGTTAAGTGGTGATAATAAATTGGCTGTAGGTGTGAATGTGAGCATGAATTGCCGTCTGTTTCAATTTCTTTGATAGCCTTGCAATGTACCATTTACCTTCCCTGGTGTTCCCCGCTTTCCAGCCAGTGTCAGCTAGTACATGGTAATGTATAGACAAATATGATTATAACAAACATGAATCGGAAGGCATCCGACTGCCAAGCTTCCAAGTAGTAGTTTAAAAAGGTCCCATAAAACCCTTTTGTATTGTGTTTTATGGTTGTTATATACTTGAAAGCATAAAGTAAAACCTGTTACAGAATGAAGATGTTTGCTTCTGCTATTCCTCAAGCCTCAAATGCTGTACAAATGACTTAATATGCCACAAACATTAGCGCTATCTTATTTAGAATTCGTTTTGGCTTGTAAGGCTAGTAGGTTGACCGATACACCAAGGCCCATTTAGTTCATCTAGAAATAACATACACATTGTTTTTTCTCAACCCAAGAAAACAACAGGTTGGTGACTGTGTGTGAATTCTTGCAGAATCTACAGCAGTAATAGATTTGTCTGAGGCAGACTTATGCTTGTTTAAGTTGATCGAGACGCATGAGGAATTGGATTTAGATCTGTTCAGTCTTACAGTTAAATGGTAGGTTACTGGCAAACCCAATGAAAAGTACTGTAATAGTATTAGTGCGATGGCCTTCTTTTCTCTTAGTTAAATTAGATCAGCAGGAATGTATGTCACATGTTCTGCCTTATGTTTTTAGAAGGGGTTTGTCTTCCTTGGCTTCCTTACAAACTTTCCTCCCAGCATGCCTCTGCCAGATCCAACACCGCCATCTCCAAGACATTACTCCCTGCCCATTACAGCCTTTCAGACACCACGTCAGCCATATGCTGAAAACCACATTGCAGCCAAACTGCAACGCAAAGCTAGACTAAAAACCATATTCTGCATACAGAAACACAATTAAGAAGCAATTTGGAGAGGGAAATCAATACATGAACTGGAGACAGCCCAGTGTGTCCTCATTAATAATGGAAAGGCCACTTAAATTCCTTTAAAATCATTCTACATGTATTTATTGAGAATGATGGCATGTAGCTGTATCCCGACAAACCATTAAAGTGGTTTGCAGTAGAGAAAGTATGTGCACAGAAATGCTGAGAGGTCAGTGCAATTCTCTCCTGCAAATGTAATTACTTGGAAAATGCTGAATATTACGGTAGTTAGACATAATTGAACACATATTTCACTCCATTCTGACTTTTGCTGCAGTTAAAGGTGGAAAAAGTGATTTTAAACCCTTGCACTTCACTCTGTTTTCAAATGAATTTATTAATAATACACTAAGGTTAATTCTAGTTTCATTTGCTTGCCTAAAATTTTGAAAAAGTGAATACTGCAATAATTAATGGATTAATATTGAGTTACAGGGGCATCTGAATACACAAAGCTAAAAATGATTTGTTTTAATTGTGTATTTTCTCACAGGTGCTGAGGTAGTATGAGCATTTCTATTTGATGGAAGCAGCAGAGTGATATGGTGGGTTCCTCTGCACAGTAAACATAAGGTCTGAGCTTGATGATCCTTTAATGACCAAATGAAACTACAAGAGACTAAATGGAAAGTTTGTGTTCAATAGGCTGAAGACTGAGAGGTTTGTGTGTCTCAAACAACTTCAACAACGCAGTGAATGGGAAAACAAAGTGCGTATCTTAGTGTGTGTATTTCGAGGACAAGTTAATTCAATAGCGCTGAAAACCCATTTTCTCCTTCAGCTTATTACAAAGAATGGGCTTCTACAAAAGCACTTTCTACCAAGGTCATTTCACATCACTGGTATGAAGTGGGAAGACTAAGAACCAAAAGTGATGCAAAATATTAGGTGGGATCAAAAAGTTCCAATACTGTGCCTACAAAAACCGTACTCCATTTAAATTTGGCCAACATCTTCCTCAAAGTAGTCTTCTGGTGCAGCAATACATCACTCAGAGTGCTACTTCCACACATTTTCCTTGGTACTGAAGGTATCTAAGCTGTCAGCCTACTTTGATTTCTTGGGAATTGCATTGGCACATGCAGGTTGTACAATAGGTCCACTGTGACTTATGAAAGAAAAACCCATCAAGAGTCAAGGACAAGTTATAGACAACTAAAAACCAGTATCACCGAGCATTTAATGGTGAAAATACCTCAAACTGATGTAAACAGCTCAAAGACAGACACTGAAATATTTGCACAAAATTCAAGTTGAGACCTTCAAGTGTTACTTTTTATTAACAACATATAACAATGTTCACATCCTCAAATGATTCTGCTGACAATTTTCAGCAGCCCTGAAAATATGAGAAAAACTCACAACAAAGTTACCACAAACAAACTAGAAACTAGATAAGTTGGTTCTGTAACACAATATTCTTTGTTCGAAACACCTGAAGGCTACATTCCACAGTTTTTTAACCTTCTATTTGTTATTTGCCTTCTTTTCACATATATCAGGCAGCTAAGCACCGCAGTAAGAAACGCTATCCCATCGTTAAAAAGGTAGCTGGTTTATTTTTTTCTTTCGTATTACCACAGGAATTGAGAAAATCAGAAGTTTAGTGGTATTTGTACCAACTACCAAATTTCTGATATACCGTATTTTCGCGACCATAAGGCGCACCGTATTAAAAGGCGCAGTCTCAGTTCCGGGTGCTATTTCTGTATTTAACACATACATAAGGCGCACCGTATTAAAAGGCGCAGTCTCAGTTCCGGGTGCTATTTCTGTATTTAACACATACATAAGACGCACCGGATTATAGAGCGCGTGCAGGTAAAACATACATGTACTAGCTTAAAACATGCATGCTAGCGTGTGTTTTAAAAAAGGTAGCGGAAGCAAAACTGAGTTCAGTTGTACTTTATTGAAGTATTTAGCAATGTTTTCACGTTGTTTTTTGATCAATCCTCATTCACAAATCCATCAAAGTCCTCATCTTCTGTATCCGAAATGAACAGCTGGGCTAGTTCTCCATGGAACACGCCAGGTTCCCGCTCGTCATTGTCAGAGTCAGTCTCGTTGCCGTGCGGCTCCTCATAAATGATGCCGGCCTTTGCGAAAGCTCGAACAACAGTGCAAGCAGACACGTTAGCCCAAGCATCCGCAATCCATTCACAAATTGTGGCGTAACTCGCCCGGCGCTGCCTCCCAGTCTTAGTAAAACTGTGTTCGCCATCTGTCATCCATCGCTCCCACGCCGTTCGCAACTTCACTTTGAACGCCCTGTTTACACCGATGTCCAGCGGTTGGAGTTCCTTCGTCAAGCCTCCCGGAATGATAGCAAGCTCCGAGTTCATTTGCTGCACTTGGTTTTTCACAGCGGCTGTGAGATGGACGCGCATGGAGTCACAGATCAACAGGGACGGTGACGCCAAACCCATGTTGTTTTGTATTATGCAAATACCGGCACTATATACCAACTGGGGGCGTGCCTTTAGCGTCTTCTTTCACGCCCACACTTCCCCCTTTAACGTTCTCATACTGTCCTCTGTCACGTCCGTTCAGTCAAACACAGCCTGAAAAGGCTATGTGGGTCCATCTTCCCATGGGCCCACAACATAGGAATGAGCACTGGGGCCGAGTGCAATATAAGGCGAGTAGCAGGCAGGGGCAGGTGCTGGACGTGCTAACCCCTGGTGATACAGTCTGATTTAGGGATGTTACAGATTCCAAGGGATGCAAATGTTGGAAAAAAAAAAAAATCATGATCCTATTGTGCTCATAAACTGATGGACCTTCTTTTGTCTCAGAGCGTGCGGCCGTTTTATTGTGAAACTGCTATTTAGTCTTTGGGATTGGAGCTGAAGACCAACATCTGACCACCACTGATGATCCTCCATATGAAGGCTGGGTCATTTCAAGCCTACTGAGGGAGATTTTCAGCAGATAGTGGTCAAAACAATGGGTGTGTTATAGGTCCTGATGTCGACTGCACAATTTTACATGGAATCTTGAGTCTTGAGAGTTACTGTTTGTGCATGTGTCATGTGCATGACTGTGCCATGCTGCGCTGTTACGTTCATGCATAATAGAATCAGAACTTCAAGATTACACCTTGCATTTCTTTGCACCAATCAGAATATATTAATATTTTAAGATACAGTATATAAGATGACAGTGTGTGAAATATTTGCCTGTTCCAAGACTGCCAACCAAATCCAATCCTGAGATTTTACTCTTCAAAAATGTTTTAACTTCATCCAAACTTCAACTTTTGCTAATTTAATCTTCAATAATAAATGTTAGAGCTAACAAAGTTTTCAGGGGATTTAAGGAGCTGATTAGTGTGGGGGTTCTGGAAGTTCAAAGCACTACAGCACACAGCAGCACACACACATACACGAAACATTATGTACATGTGCAACATTCAAAGTAGAAAGACAACACAACCACATACAGAACACACTGCGTTCATTTAAACACGCATGGTTTCATGTATGTGTGAATCCCAGCAGGGCTGCAATCTATCTCTCACACCAGCCTCATGTATTCAGCAACCTCCAGGCTACTGAATAATTGGTGGAATAAAGCATATTGGTTATGAGCTCATCTCTTCATGGGTGGTTTTGCTCAGAGGAGCAGAGCGTTTTCTTCCTTCAATTACTTTGGTAAATGATGCCACAGTAAACAGGAGAGGCTGCTTTTAACATAAACTGCAGAGGCCTGTGGTAGCACAACCTCCTCCACTCTGACAGATCTCTGACACCAGTCAGAAAATCTATCCACATGCTACATTATGCTGCTTACATGCTGTACTAAGTGTGTTGTAGATCTGCTGAGAACCAGGGTGAAGTGACAAGGTGTCACTGTGGAGGGGGCCCGCATGAATGCTTGTTCATAAAACATGCATGTATCTGCTGTTTTTAAGAGAAGTTAAAAAGCTTGTTAAACAGCATTCCAATTATCATAGAGACAAAACTTTAGGTTTTAGATTAACAGATTATTTTATCACTTTTGGCATCATAGTTTGCAAAAACAATGTAACTTTGCCAACAAAAATTGCATTCAAAATTTCTGCATTTCTCCTTGAAATAAAAAAGGACTTCACCACACATTAAAAAGAAACAGGAGGTAGGATAAAAAATATATATATTATGGCCTGAATTATGAATCTGTGAGCTTGTCAGAATTTTTATCAACATGTTAGTCAGCAGTGGCAGGTTTTTTTTTTTTCGTTGTAGTTCCTTTCCATTTCAATATTCCAAACATTTCCAACCTTCTTTTTTTTGCCAATAATTGACATCTAAGTCAAAATAGTTTTCACTTAGTTTTCTAAAGGATTGCAGCAGTGTTAAAAACACTGCAAATACTAAAAACTGCATGGGATTTTTTACATATACTTATGTAATACATATACATATACTACTCCCTAATGATCTGACAATTGTTAATATGTTAGAAGAGGTTAGATATCTCAAGCTAAGACATACTATGACTTTCAAGTATAATACTTAAAAGTCTAAAATTGAAAAGGCTGATGAACTTTGAGAGGCCAAGCATGCCTCTTCTCAGCAACAAGAAAGAAAACGGTAGTGTGTGGAGTCTTTACCAGTCTGGCAGCAGCCCATTCAGTGGGATAGTGAGTACAAGTGTTGCAGTCATGACCAAGACCAGAGCGTAGCAATAGAGAGACAATACCGACTAACTTTGATATTTTTTTTTTTTTTTTTTTTGGATCTTTCATCTTTTCTGAACTTTTGTCCTCAACCAAAGAGCACCTTCTGAGCACTCTAGACTTTTTTTTTCTTTTCTGAAGAAAAATAGCAAACTGCTGCATTTCAGTTCTGCTCTAGTTTGTGTTTAGAAACAATCAAACCACCATAAGATTGATCAGGATGAAAGCCCTGCACTCACCTGTCAGCACACACAGTAATTGATTTATACTGATCAATGACACAAATGTTTCCTTCCACTTCCAGAATAGGTAACAAAAAGCAACAGTCAAGCTTCTGAATTCATGCTGAAACCACAAATCTACTGCAACAAAACATTCAATACTCTGCTTGGACTGAAGCCATATTACTAAACTATCTGGGTCTGGTTGTTTGGTCCATGTGAGGGTTTTATTGTCACCACTATGAACTCAACAAACTGAACTAACTGGTTAAACACACCAGAGTTTGTTATAACTGAAACTGACACATTAAATTTGAAAACTCCCTCAGTAACCCAAGTCTAATATCAAAAATCTTCTTCGCCTGCAATCAGAATGAACAGAAACTAATTTTCTGTATATTTTAATGGCTGAATTTGTGCTTAAGAGTAACTGTCATGATGATTTTTTTAAACGTCTTTGTAGGGTTGAATGTAGAGTCCTCCAGATGTGTGTCGTCATGAAGGGTAAGCGAGTGGAAAATGACTGTGCTGAAGGGCAATCTAAAAAAAAAAAACAAAAAAAACCCGGACGTAATGACTTGACGCTCTTCCTAGGTCACAGCTATTCTTCACCCAAACTACACCTCAGCCCCTGAGACTTTACAGCCCACTGTTTCACGTCTCATTGTCACCCAGCGCAACAGCACACTTGTCTTACAGGCCCGTTTCTCATTTGGGCTCCAGAATTTAATGGTGTCTAGGCATGCAGCCAGGCAGTCAAATGTTGTGTGAGGCGGAATAAAGCTGTGTTTCAGATGCAATTCACAATGACAAGTGACAACAGTTTCACACAAAGTGTCTTCTCCTCACAGAGACTCATTAGGCTGTGGAGCTGAGGAAGAGCAGCCATGCAAATCAACCTCTGATCAGTCAAAGTGACATATAAACAGTCTGGCTCAGAAACACTGCAGTGCCTTTCACAGTTCCAGCTTCCACCTGAAGAGAAGGGAACTCACCACAAGTCCCTTCATAACAAGCCAGGACTGGAAAAGAGAATCGATCTGGTGCAGAGGTCAACAAAGTTTGCTTCTAGCAGGAAAACCTTTGTGCTCCGCTTAACTCAAAGTAGAGAAAAGAAAGACTGATTAAATTCAATAGAAAGTGATGCAAACCACTGTCACTAGCATTAAGCTGTTTAATATTTAATGCAAGACTGTGGAAGTTGGATGCACGAGTTTGAATTCTCTTACAGAACTGCAATAAATGTTTGCTTTGTTTAACTTTCTCTAATTTTGTCGTGTTTAATTGTCTAACATTATCACATCCTTAACTATGATGTTTTCATAATCTCGACAAAATCCTACGCCACATTCGCACTAATGTGTTTCCAATTTAACCCTCTGAACCCCAAACAACTTGTGGGTATTTTTGTTTGACTCATTTTTCACTGCACTATAAGGTTCTGCACCTCTATGGAAACAGCACAGCACAGAGAGCTCAAATGTCTTCTGTGCATTATGGCATCGTTGTAATGCCGCAACTCATAAAAAAGAAAAGCAAAAGTTTAATTTCTTGAAATATTTATTTCACAAAAAAGGAAAAACCTGGAATCAACATGTACAATGTTTTTACAAGTTCCCCCAAGTGTTAGCGGTACTAAAGAAAAGATGGTGGCTATACATACTTTATATGTCACTACTTACATTTTTAATTTGTTTTCATAGTCTTTCTCCCATCTGCTTTGTGTCATTACAGCCTCCAGTTCAGCTGAAAAGTCCCTGAATATTTACCATGTGGCTGCCTGTCTCAGCTGAGGCTTTCAGGTTTACAGAAACTGGTTCCTGCTAATCGTTTTGGTTGGTGAATTTTTCAATGAGACATGTGGAATAATGTGATTTTGATGAAATATCACAATTTGTGTGTGAACAGTCATGTGATAAGCTTTTCAGGCATGTTAGACTTTCTTTCATGGAGACTTTCTCTAAAGCAGAGCGAAAACACTCGCCTCGACAGGGATTATTTTCCTTTTCAAAGCACTATTGTTTTTAACTTGTTAGCATGTCCATATGATGTGTTTCTACACTAGTAGGCACATCAAGAGCAAAATAAGCAGTCAATGCCATGGCTGAAAATTTAATTCTTGACACTGCATTGTACTGATGACAGTCTCAAAAACATGGATTCAGACTTTGGGTGTTTCATACGTCACAAATATAAGGACCTAGCTCTGCCTGCTTTTATGGTGGGGCTTTCTGCATCATTATTCTTCTTCGGAATCAGTTTCAAATGTAAATATTTCTAGATAAATTATTTCTATATAATGGCCTGCCATTGTGTAGTATTTCTACACTGAGCAGAGCTGTAGGTGTGCTTGAGATTCAGCACAAGATGGGTGGACAGAAAGGCAAGGACTTCATAGACCTGCATGTTCTAGAGAGAGCAATGGTGAAGCGTTCCATCTCAGCCATTTTACAGTAAGACGGGATTATGTACATGGAAATAACTTAGAAAAGTCTAACTTTGATGCAGAGAGATGAGTTTTTAGCAGTTAAGTAATGTATTGTTGTTGATGTAGCCATATTTGCTGTGTACTGATGTTGCTGAGAAAAAGATGAGTTCTGAAAATGTAGCAAACTACAGTCTGACGCACACCAGGGTATATTTGATGATGTGGTTAAATTACTTGAGAATAAAGGTATTACTGATAGGGACAGAGGATAAACTGTAATTATCCTTCAAGCGTCTGAATAAATGTTTCTCAATGTGTCCTGTGATGATGTAATCCCATAAGCTATGACAAGAAATCAGAAGTAAACATTAACAGAAGAGTTACTTTGCCTATCAGGTGAACACACTCTAAAGAGGATGGAGGCAAGAGCAAACGTTTGCTCATTGAGTTTCACAGCACAGCTCCCCTGCCCTCTAATGCAGAGCATCCTGCCAGTTCCCCAGTGCAGCTCTCTGACGGGCCTGTCAGCAGAAACTGTCAGCCGTGTAGCATCGGTAGCTTCCTGCTTCTGTGGTGAACAGAAAGTGCAGAGAGAAGCCTGCTACATGGTTGCACTGAATGGAGACATAAAGCGACACACAGTGGGACTGAACAACACGATGCGCCACAACACCTCTTGACATTTTGCATTTTAGACTTTTAGTTTTTATCACCAGGCAGTTTCCACAAAGTGGGGATGCTTTGAGTATCTGCTCTGCAGAAGTTGAATAGGTGGTTGTTAGCTCCACAGTTAATGATTTTTCATTCAACCCAACAGCCACCCAGTTAAACAAGGTGCTCACTACTCAACAGGACAAATATTTTTCGACATTCAAATGGTTCTTAAATTGGCAGGGTCATTATGGAGTCTGCTGGTGCATCTCTGTGTCCATCAGTCAGTCAATAACAACAGACGCAGAGTTTCTTGTAAAACTGTTGGGCACCTGAAAACTTGCTAAGTTGCTTTGTTTGGCAAATTTTTGATGAGTATATATTTCTCTGACACACTGTCATAAACAAACAGGTTAAAGACTTTTCATAAAAACTGATTTCAAACAATTGATGTAGCAATCTCTGGGCCTGAAAAGTGAATCCAACGTGGAAGTACCAAAAACTGCAACTCCTTGAACGGCCATTGGAGACTGACTCCAAAAGCAAGTCAATCCTCATACACCCTCATGCTAAAATGTCCATCTTTACAGCAGAAATAAACATGTTCACAGCCTGACTCAAAAAGTAGTTTTGGTCTGTTTGGCTATTATTTCCCCATTCATTAACAACTGTATAGGTGGTGAATTTTTACACAGCTCACCAGTTTAAATTATATCATGGCTTAAAGTTCTGCTTAATTAAGGGTAATGCCACTTCGAGTGACAGGTAGGCGTACCTTTCGTGCTTCAGTTCCTCAGATCTACAATCCTTGCTCATGTTTGGATTAATTTGTAAGTTAGGAATCGGGCACTGACAAGATGGTGATGGCAGGACCGACCACAATGAGTTTCAAAACCAGTAAAGCAGAAAATCTATGGGTGATAGATAGATGACAGACGGTTCCTCCATCTTTATATTATGTATGTACAGACTGTGGTCCCAAGCAGCAGCAGAAGATATGTCATAGTGTCTGTGTGTCTGAACATACAAATGACAGCTCAACTTCACTCTACAGATGGCGATGGATACATGGGAGAGACAGTCAAAGCTACAGGCATAAGGCCTTGACAAAGTAGCATGTCTCTCAGTTGTATGCATACTGCATGCAACAGTACCAGCTGTTGGGAAAAAAAGAAAAACACATGTAATTTAGAATGCTGGGATTGAGACGTGACAGCCGTATGAGTTGGAAGGATATGCAACCAGCAGGCTGTGACATTGACTGCATCTGTTTACCGCTGACTCTCAAAGGTCCAAACTACACTCTGTACCCTACATTTACTACACAAGTAAAAACAAGGGCATATACACACGGATGGACACAAATTTATGTGTCCCAGCATTTACACTGATGCATGCATTTGCATCGTGTGCCCAATGTGTTTCCATCATGTTCAAACATTGCTTTTCATTTTCACTAACGTTTGCCTGGTTTGTCACCTCTGCAAGTAGGTTACTGTACGTGCACACTTCAGGGAACATAAAAATGACATTGATTTCTGTCTTTATCTTTCCCAATTTCAGAGTCATACAGTTTTCCACCATCATATGCATTTTTCCATGGACATGAAAACAAATGCAAGTACTAAATGCAAGTAGCAAATGATGGAGGATCTGGATACTCGAGACTGTTCTGAAAAAAGAAAACAGGATACAACATGTATGGCTAGTTCATATAATCACTAAGATATGAGTTTAAAAGTGAAGGTAGTGAAAAAACACTGAAAAAACCCAGACATTACAGGGTTAATAAAAGGCTGAAATACTAATTCTCTGCACAGAGACCATGTTTAAAAAAAAATGCATGTCCACAGTCACGTCTAGGAAAGAGAAACAAACATTCACCAATTCCTCTTCATGACATGATAATCCATACGTCAGGCCTCTGCCAAGAACAGCTTATCTTAATCAAGATAAAGCTTTACATTCTCATGGACCAATCAATTTACACCCTCGTCAATAGCAGTCTGCCAGTACAGATCCTGCAAATCCAATAAATTCAACCGGCCTGAGCATCAGGCTGAATGGAGCGACGAGCAGCAGAACAGTAAATAATGTCAGGTCACTACGTCACCACCAAGAAACTTGTGCAATCCATGATACAATACAATGTGGAGAATCAGAGGGAGCAGCTTTTTGTTTTGGGGACTCTCAGCTGCCTTCAGTGCAGCTTCATTCACAGAAAAACTACACTGAGCAACTGACTGAGCATGCTCAGTAATAAAGACACAGACGGTAGGTAGAAGGAGGGTGAAGACACCGAGATCGTCTTCATCTCAAAAAGGTATACATTCCGATAAGCTGAACAGTCTAGACTAACAGATAACTTCACTTTCCTGTTTCCCCCACCAACAGTCAGTAAGCCCAGCTGAGTCTTGGTAATCTTTACTTCCATTCAGAGAGCTGGATGCAGAGACACTGCTGCCACTTGTGTTTGTTCTTATAAATAATACATTGTTCTCTCCTGCTCCTTGCTCATGACCCGCAAAATTGCCTCCCACACAAGTATGGTAGCGGTACCCACACGCGGCATGAAAGCTGGGAGGAGGGAGGCGAAGAAACAGGGAATAAACTGATTCTCTTTTGCAAATCATTATGTGCAAGCAGCCCTGGGGAGTTGCAAATCCAGGGCCAAGCTGAGTAGGGGGAAAAGGAAGGTTACAGCACACTGGCCATAAGTGAGCCCTGCCTGGATAATGAACACTGAGTGCTTGACTACAGTTTATTCTTTGGTTAGAATATTCAACATACTCTGTAACGTGTAATATGTCACATATATATAATTATTTGTGAGGGAGGGAATTGCTGCCGTTTGCATCCCTGTCTCTAAATCACTGTTAATTGTATTTTTTCCATCTCATACAAGTGTGGAGTGTTTCATGTGCCTTCACTTTTTGTAAATTGTTGCCATTAATCAATAAATAAAGTAGTGCATTTATAATAGCAAAACTTTTGATCCATTTTTAAAACAGTGCATTTTAGAAAAGGTGATATACTCAAACAAATGAAACAAAAGATTTACATATACATTTAGAAAATAAATAAATAAATAAATGAAAAATATTGGTTACATGAAAACCTGCACTCCTACATTTATCACATCTTCGAATCCATCAGATTAGAATCATGTGTTTCTAAATTAGGTTTCAAATGTTCCAGTGACATTTGGAACCTTTTTCGATTAAACCTCCGACATCGAGTCTCCCTTCGTTAATGAGGTGTGTGGTGTCATCATCCCAGAATCTAAAGCGCTCTCTGAGACTTTTTGAAAAAAAGGAATTCAACAAGATCTCCTAATTATTTGAAATAATCATTCCATTGTGAGGAAGAATCATCTATAAGAGGTGCAGATTTCCCAAAAGGTTTGTCTAGGATTGGGTGGCGAAGCAAATTCAGCTAAACAAACAGAGTCTCCAAAAACAAAATGTCATCCCAAGACCTGCATGTACCTCTGCAGCTGTTCGTGTCAAAGTGCTACATTCACAATGAGAAAGAGACTCTGCATTGATTTGGCCTGCATGGGAGGCGTGTCAGCACCTTACATTTGCCATTATTTTAATCATTTATTTATAAGACTACGGCTGTGCTTCCTTCTGTCAGCTACCTCCACAAATAGAATCTACCGTAGCTCCGTCAGAAACACGGAACTCGATTAATTTCAGGTCAACAGAACTCACTGTTGATCTTGTAAAATGATGAATGAAACGGCAAACAAGGCAGTAAATGCATGTTAAGCCACAGCAAATGCAAGTTAAATACTATCAACTTATGCAGTCCCTCAGTGATGAGGATTTATTTTAGTACCCTGATAACAACATCAATCTGATGTCTTGCCATCTTGGAGAAGGTTGCTTCATTCATTTTTTTTTTCTGTATTTGAGCAGCTTTAGCGAATATGTAGTCAGACAAGAAGGGAGGCGACAGACTGTGATAGATGCATATGCAGATTTTAAACCTCTGAACTCCAAAACCCACTGGCAGGTTTGAAAAGCCAATATTCACCCATAAATACACCATTGCACCAGATCCAGTAAATAAAATAAAATAAAATACAATAAAAAAATCTACTGGCTGTGTTTATAAAAAGCAGAAAGAAAATAATAAAAAAAAAAAAAACACACTTGATCAGTAAAATAAATGTACATCTTTCTAGAACTGATGTGCTGAGTAGCGAGAAAAATGTCTGGTCTGTAGCAAATACTGAAATGTAAGTGGTTAAATATGCATAGCACATGGTGCCATCTTTTTTTCTCTACTGCTGGAAACACGTGGGAGTGGGAAAAAATGTGGTTGATTCCAGGTTATTTATATTTTTGAAAAATAAATTATCACTAAACTTGATGATTTATGGCATTCTAATTGTGTCATCTGCTCTTTTTTTACATCATTTTTGAGTCTTCTAAATATCGCCATGGTTGTGCTGTGCAGGACTTTATATTGTAGTGGAAAATGAGGCTACGAATGTGACAGGAGCAAAAACCAAGCAGAAACTACTTAGGGTTCTGAGAACTATATTTATATGTTTTAGCCACTTTAAGTACTCCAGCAATCCTGAAAATGAACATATGACAATTTCAATTCCAGGAAGTTCTTCAACAAAAATAGATGTAATATTTACCTGCCAACAGTAGCGGCCCCTACGAGCTACAGCAAGTTGAGCGGGAACATTTTATGCTATTTTCATATAAGCAGCATGAAATTCCATTCTCTAATTGCTGTTTTTAATGTCAAATTCTAATGCCTGAAGTAGTAAAAACATTGATTCCTGTCTAACATACTTTAATAGCTGTTTGTTTAGCACTAAGACAGGTAATTTTGGACATGGTGTGTACAATTATTTTAAATGAGTCATGAAATGATTGTCTAAAAAAACTACAAGTGTGCATGCTGAGCTCAGCGAGAAATAGCATTTACATCAACACATGGTTGTTTACATGCAGTCGGCCATTAAATATACTAATGTGTTTAAATTATCCACAAACAGGGCTCATATTTTTGGTTTTAGAAATATCTTACTTTTAAAAATCTCTGCCATGAGTGAACTCATGAGTGAAGAGTGTGAGCTGTACTCTGTGTGTGATCTAAAGCACGATGAGGGCAGAATAAGCAACAGTAGCCCTCCCTCTAACAGAGAACTGCCTCCCTGTGGAGAGCTGACATTTGACATGAAACCAGCTCGCACAGACACAAAATCACATGGTTCACGCTTTTTAATTAAAATGACAATTTCCATTTATCCATCTCATTTACATCCTCTCACGTTGCCATATTTGCATCAACAGGGAGATCCATTCTATCAAATCAAGTGCTAATGACTTCTCCTCAAACTTAATCAACAAATGATACGAGTGTGTTACACAACGTGACAAAGTGTGCACAGGAAGATACATCAGCACAAAATACAATATGATAAAACTGCCTGCTGTGACATACTGTCATGACCGAAAAATTCCTGTAGGTGAAAAGAGATCTGACAGACTGTTTGTTTTTAACCATGGCAACCTTGGGCTTTTTTCTGAGTTTTTACTTCCTTATGTACATTCGGTGTACTTTGTTATTTTGGGGTTGCACTACTCCATCAGTTGGTATGTCAGTGGTAACATGTACATTCTCGGACAGGTTGGGACATGGCAATGTTTGAGTTATTTGTATGTCCACAGAATTTTACACAGTGAATGGACAGAGGTAGATATCAGTGTTGCTGGCAGGCAAGAAGCACACTGATGGGACACATTAGAGCCAAAACACATATATAGTAGATAGTCTAGAATGAAAACGGCTATTTTTATGGATTTCAATGCTGTACTGTTTTTGTTTTTTGTTGTTTTTTTTTTTTTTTTTTAGCTCTGGTAGGCTTATTGGCAAAGAATGTGAAACCAGAAATGTTGATTATGTACAGTATGTGCCCTCGGCATTTAGAATGTGCTGGATGCTAACTAGAATATGTTAAGCAATTACAATATTAGCACAAATTAGCATTAAAGAGCAAAACGCTCTAGCTTGTTTCTATTATATATAATGTATAGGCAGATCTGAAACAAGAATGTAGCAATGGTGCCTTCGATATGTGCACACAGGAGGGTGAGCACTGACATTGTAATTGTTAATTTAACAAAAAACAAAAATAAAACAGCAACTAACAGGGCTGACTTATTCTATGATCCAAATCTTCTGCAAAACTTGGAATATCCAGAATGTAGGTTGCTGGCCAAAACTAACTGTTTCCCATATTGAACGGGATTTTGAAAATGGGAACACATCGATAGCAGAAGAGGAGAAAAAAGCAATGTGAAATGTGCAGCCAGTGATAGGCATATAAGCGCCAATTATGTCTATTAAGTCAGACTACATTACGAGTTACAACAAAAAATGTATTAGTTCCACTGGGCAAAATTTTAAGTTACTTATGCAAAAAAGGCTTTTTTAAAAATATAAATTCTAAGTAAATGTATGAACTTTATTCCTCACTGGAGATGTTCATATAATTGGAAAAACTAAGTTCTGCTGATTCCAGCAGCAGCATGTGTACCACCCATGTGTATCTGAGTGGTAACACTGAGGAAAAAAATATTGACATAAACTCCATTAATCAGACTCAAGTGGTTTAATACGGTTTCTATAAGAATCGGAGAAAGTTTCAATTCTTAATTAATGATTCCTATTTTCTCCAGAGTGCACAGTGCTCACAGTGGAAGGTAATTGCTGACACAGCCTGCTGATGAATTCCTATGAGCTAAATTATAGAAGCAAATTATACAACGTGTTCATTGCAGCAATAAAGCCACTAGGCCCGATAATGAACCTGTTGACGAGAAACGCTGCCCTCCGAGGACCTCCTCCTCCTTCTCCTCCACCTCTAAGACCTCTGAAGCACCAACCTGCTCCTGCCTGGCCTACATATTGACAACTGCTCCCGACAACCACGAGATCATCGCTGTTGGAGTTGCAAGTTCACCTCCTGGTCGTTTTAATTACATTGGATACAAATATACAAAGAAACCAACTTGTCAGGGCATTATCATATATTGCTACTGCATGAAAATGAGTAATGCACTATTAAATAATTCCATAATATTGTGCTTTGAATGACTGACACAAGCAGAAACAATGTTTACTTTCAGGAGGACACCAACACATTGCAAGCCTCTACTTACCACACTGTCCAGAAAATGTAGCTCATGTTTTACAGACCTGTCTTTCATTACCTTGTCTGTGAGCGAACAGCACATTTGGGAGTTTGGTTACTTCACTCAGGGGCATGCAACTCGCACAGAATCAAATTAAATCCTGCGCCAGCATATAGCAGCTACATACATGCAAAGTAGGCACTGAAATTTCCATTTGCTGCTGTGTCTCTTGTCTTACAATGCACAGGCTGTTCTCACATTTCAGTGGATTCTTTCAGCTTAAATGGGACATGAATTGTGCTGCAGCATCCTGACGGGTGCATGCTGTCCCTGTTCACCAAAAGAACATTCCATCTTGCCAGATTTTCTTACTGGTTGAGTTTTTTTTAAAGCCCAAAACTCAAGATAAAGGATCCATGTCTTATCAAATGTCCTAAAGCAGCCAGTTCTGCACCACTGCAACGGAGAAAAAGTCTGATTAACTCAGTCCAACTCATTTCCATGTATGACTGAGCTAATGTGGAATTCCATTTTCCTAATGTTCCAACTCCACCTTTCACCCCTGCACCTAAATTTAATGTTGTGCTGATTACACATGGATGACTTGCTTCAATAGGTCTCCCATGGGAGAGTCCAAGAACCATAACTGCATTATCTAGGGTCTGGTCAATGTACACGGATCATTTTTTAGTCTCCAAACCCGGCCATGACCCTCTCTGTGAGTCAGTGCTCATAATGTTGTTGACCTTTTTAGTGTCTATTCACATTACTGGATGCAAAGTGGAGCAAATAAACTGAGGAGTAACTGGGGGACTGAATGCACTGTGACCAGACATACCAACAGACTGAACAGCCACAACTAAACTTTGGCTCCATTTATTCTTTAAAGCCAGATTATATTAGTAAACTTGGTCCAAAATGCCAATCGAAGTCGATTTTCAAATTAAAGTAAAAACTGCTTAAACCATTTGGAGTACATCTGTGGTCTTGTTTTTTTTTTTTGTCTTTTTTCAAGGTAACAGTGAGTTCATTCCCAAACAGAATCACCTAAGTAGCTAAAAGCTCTAATTAGCAGAAGTTTAAATACACTCAAGTAGAATGTTTATGAAGGGTTAATAAATAAGATTTGAAACATAAGCCCTTTGTGTTTTTGTTAAAAGACAGCGAACATGCTGGTGTCACCTCCAGGTTGGCCTTTCTTCTACTGACTTCTGTGATTAAATCTCCTCATAGATTTTGTGCTTTGTATTATCCAGTAGAATCCGCTACAGCACTTTTAGCCTAATTTCTCTCTCATCCATGAAATACATTAACACTCTTCTTCTTCTTAGCTGAGGTCAAAACTGTTGCTGGGGATGTGGGTGTCACAGTTTTGAAAACACATGTTTCACCTCTGGCAACCTTATTAAACAAAATTAAGGTCACCTGAGAAAATGTGTCGTTCTATCTTCTAAAAGACATTTCATGTATTGGTAAGAGTTGAGCAACTGTCAAAGATGTGACTGCTGATATGGAGCAAGGACAGAATGAGTTATAAATATACATTAAGGTAACAATCATTGTGAACAATCATGATCAAGAAATCCATCAGTTACTTTCTCATTTAACTGATGAGTTGTTTGGTCAATCAGACATTAAAAAATGGTGAAAACTGTTGATCAATGTTTCCCAAAGCACAAAACAATGTCCACAAATGCCTTATTTTGTCTGCAACCCGAAGATTTTAGTTTACTGTTATTGGGGAGTAAAGGAACCAGCTGTTCAAATTTAAAGAGCAACAACCAGAGAATATAGAATTGTTTTCAATTATTATCGAAACCAATCATTTGATTATCTAGTTTAATAAATTTTAATAGATTAATTAGTTAATTGATTAATAGTAGCAGTTATAAAATCCATCACATAATGTCAGATGCATCACTTCTAATGGAAATTTTCTACAAAGCCTGTACTGTTACTAAAGTGCATCTTTGACTATTACATAGAGAAGCTTTTAAATGATTTAAACTTTAGAAAGGTCCAGATGATTTGCTCCATGACTGACTGTTCTAACTGGGCTTCATCCACAAAGTGAACCTGAATAATTTCCATCTCCTTTCTTCTCTTGATCTGCTTTTTACTCTCCGACTTTTTATCCCCCTCCTTCTTTAATATTTTTCCGGCTTTAGAGCCAAATTGGTGATGTTAACGCCAACCTAGTCGAATGACAAACTGTCATTACACTCTAGCGCTATAGTTTTGGTTACATCTCTGTTTATCTCTATGACTCAGTCAATCATTTTGTTTCCGATGCCTTTAAATCATTATTTTCCGTGTCTGTTTCAGTGATATTTAAAAACACCAATGTCAATGAACAATCCACAGCATTCAATTCCACCAATGCAGCTTTTCATAAAAAGAATAACTTCAGTTCAGGTTTGTAATGGGTCTTCAGATAAAGAATCACTATAGAAGGCATGAGACCTTCTGGCAGTTATTTAAATGCTATTGACCACCTATAATACTGCGCCCTAAAATGAAATGATGCTGAAAATCAGAAATACAACCTATAATTCCATGATCAAATAATGTATGATCATCACATTAAATGTGATAGATTAGACTAAACTAGCCTGCCAGGCATGCTCAGGGCAGATGTGGATTGTAAATGGGCTAAAAGCTGCACTTTGTATTAAAGAAATTCTCTTTTGTTTGACACATTATGCTAGCTATCTGTAACTTTCCTAAATTATCATTATTATATCATTATTATTGTTTTTTTTTAGCATTAACTACATACTGAATAACATCGGAAGAAGAAATTTAACATTTTGCTTTTATGTTTGCTCATATTGGTTTATTCTTCATTTCTGAACTGTATGTTGTATATAACTGCATGACACAGGCTTGGGTAAGGTTATGTTTAAGGGCTGGATTTTTAATCCTACATAATTTAATGGTCCCATATGGTGGAAATGCTTTTGCATTTTGTGGTTGTTACAAACTTGTGTAAAATAAATGCTGTTAAAATAAAAAGGCGTTTACTTCTGCCATTTCTAAAGCCCCACACAACCAGTTAGGTTCCCAGCTTTACAAGCGAGTAACAATTTCCCCCAGGACAGTGTCTCTTCCTAAAGGAGGCTAGAAGAGCAGCAGTTCTTTGGTTTTCAGAGTAAAACAGCCCATTTAGAACAGCCCTAAACCCAGGGGTTATACAGTTATGGTGATATGAGCCATCGTTGTAGGATTTTGAGCTGAAAAACTGAAAGACTCATTGTGAGGGTGTGTGAGACTGATTAATTTGAGAAAAACTGGAAAAAGGCGCAATATGAAACCTTTAAATGTCAACTTGGACTTGTGAAAAGGGACCCAGGAGTTTTAATTTCACTGAAACTACTTGGTTCAAAAGATGTTTAAAAGTGCTGACACAATGCAAATGATAACAATTTACAGCTTTGTGTATGATCAAGTACTTTGGGAAATATCTCCTTTTATGCTGACTATTTTGCATACACTTTATAATTGAAAAAGTAAAAGAAACTCTATATGTTTTAGTATTTCGTCCGATAAGTAGCGTTCAGCAGCACTTCACCTCTCTGCTGACACCAACTTTAGTACAGTGAGTGTGAATGAGAGAGGTATTTGGCTTTGTGTAACAGTACAATAGGAGGACTGGGTGATAGTGCAGTGAAACAAAAGCATGATGAGTGGCTTTTGTCTGGGAATATGACTGCTGTGAAAAATCTGAGATTAAAAGCACAAGTGAGTCTGTTGAACAATCCAAATGAATGTAAAGCACAGGAAATCTTAGCATTACATCCATCTTGCAAAAAAAACCCATTTTGGGATGCAGAAAAAAGTCCACAATACCTATTTTCTCAGATGCTTTTGTAATCAGAAACCAGTGATTGATGTTGTATTTCAGTCACATAACAAAGTTCCATTTAAAAGCTGTGTGTCTGCAGCTACTGGATCCTACCTGTCAGTAAAACTGTTAACATGTGGGTTGAGCTCTGAGCAGTGTCGGTAATATTAATACTCACTCTCTGTGTGAGAAGGCAGCACCAGTCTGGCCAGCAGCAGGAGATGAAGAGCTGCCCTGCTGAGAGGCGACAGCCGTCTGAATCTGAGGTCCATGTTCTGACTGTTGGTTCGCTCTCCGCTGGTCCCGACGCTGCTGTTAATTGGCTATGAGCTCACACGTTCACACAGTGTCACCTGGAGAAAGATGAGAACTGATGGTTAGACAGAAGTTCTATATATGCTCAATGCAGTTCCTTAAAGCTTCTCCACTACATATTGTAAACATCTGGTGGGTTTGGTGGGTCATTTTTGTGATAAAAACTTTCACATGCTGTATTTTTTTTCCAAAACACCTAATAACATTAATTACAATTAAGTGAAACATAAGGCATAGTGGCTCAGTGGTTAGCACTGCCAGCTGACAGCTCCAAGATCCCCGGTTTGCGTCCCGACCTGGGATCTTTCTGTGTGGAGTTTACATGTTCTCCCTGTGAATGTGTGCGTTTTCTCCAGGTACTCCAGCTTCCTCCCACAGTCTAAAAACATACTGAGGTTAATTGGTGACTCTAAATTGTCTGTAGGAGTGAATATGAGTGTGCTTGTTTGTGTAGCCATGTGATAGATGTGACCTGCCTTCACCTCAGGTCAGCTGGGATAGGCTCCAGCGCCACCATGACCCTAATGAGGATTATGCGATGTATAGATAATGGATGGATGGATGGATGGATGGATATAATTTAATGCCTATGAATACTTAGACATTCCCTGTCATAATGTTCCCACACGGCAACTTTCCAGCTAGAAAACCAGTGCCTTCCATCCTAGATTAACAGTTGATTTTTATGTGTAGGAGGCTGTAGTTCTATGGGCAATGGAAAAGGTACATGGCTGTGCCAAAGCCTCTTCAAACCACTAAAAACAGGGGCTGCAGAGTTATTCAAATATTAATCTCAATCACAATTTTGGCTTCGTGCAATGAAATGAATGTGACCGTTTGCAATAATGACATTTAAAACGCTCTACTCGTAGAAAACTCCATTGCATATCAAATTGAGCATTTCGGAAACGAATTGCCAGCCACTGGGGAGCAATTGAGATTTTTGGGAAGCCGTCATGCTGCTGCACATGCACCCCTGTAGAGGCAGCCTGTGTAAAACTTTCCTAGATGTTGTAGTTGCAGTCCAGAATAGAAGATATACAACAAAGTGCAAAGGAGCAAAATCAAATGTCTGTAGCAGAAGGTGAAGAGCTAATCCATTGGAATGGGTCATATATTCGTTATTTGGATAAAGTGATGTTAAGCAGGAAAAAAAAAATCACATGCAAAGAGTGCATGAGTCGGACTTCTTCACCTACATGAAAGCACCACAAACTGCAGCTTGATGAGCAAATGATAGCCAAAAAGAAGAATGTTGCTAACGTTACCTCACTGGATTTTGTGCAGTGTTAACTCAGACATCAATAACAGCACATCATACTACCTCACATTTAATTTTACACAGAAAGTTTTGGAAGACTTTTATTTATGCATTGCTTCTAGGAGATGCTCTGAGATTGTCTGATGTTGCAAAGATGTACATTAGCAGGGATGTAGCTCAACCTGTAGTAAAAGCAGTGTTCTCATTAAATGTAAAAGTACAATACAATTTATTCATCCCTTAAATCAATGAGGAATTGTGATAACTAGTCATTATTATCAATTTGGCCATAATAGTGTGGCTCCACCAAACACAGCAATAAACTAGAGACCGTCTCGTAATAAGATCGCTGTGACAGCTGTCAACATGTTAACATGAGCAGTCATGTCACTAGTGCCAGTGTTTACATCCATCTCTTCTTCACCCTCCACTGAACCGCCTCCCAGCTACAGCGCCCCCCTCTGTCCCCACCTGGAACTCCCCCCATCTTCCCCTCCAGCACACCCACTGCCTCCCCCCTCTGGCTCCCCTTGCCCGTCACCCCCGCAGTACCAGAATTCAACAAGCTGCCAAATCCCCACCATCATCAGCTTCAGACAACCTCGGCAGCCCTCCCTCAGAAACTGCCATTTTGCTAACCTTTGCCCACTTCCACGGACCTCTCAGCCTTGTCCCCAGAAGCCCTCCCCTAATCACACATCCACACTTCACCTGAACTTTGCCCTCTTCAACACCCGCTCCGTCACCAGCAAAGGCCCCATTCTACAATTATTCATCCTGGACAATAAACTGGACTTCCTCTGTCTAACCGAAACATGGCACAAACCACTGGACTTCTACCCACTCAACCAAGCCACCCCCTCCGGATACACGTACCTCAACTCACCCCGCCCAGAAGGTCGAGGAGGCGGCATCGCAGTCATCCACAAACAGGTCTTCACAACCATCCCACTTTCCATCCCTGCCTCCCCCTCCTTTGAACACCTTGTTTTTAAATCACCCGGTCCCACCCCAATGGTCACTGCTATCATTTACCGCCCACCTAAACCAAACCCCTCATTTCTCCCTGACTTTTCCCACTTTGCCACCCAGCTATTAGCTACATCTCCGTCAGTCCTCATCCTTGGTGACTTCAACTTTCACATGGACAACCTTCACAGTAAATCTGCCTCTGACTTCCTAGATCTCCTACAATCACTCAACCTCACCCAGCATGTCAATTTCCCCACCCACAACCATGGACACATCCTCGATCTGGTTTGCTCCTCTGGTCTTACAGTCCTAAATATCTCCAGCTGTCATCTCTCCATCTCTGACCACCTAGCAATAACTATGGACATCAGCCTCCCCACCCCCCTGCCCAAGGAAAAACGGACAATCTTTTTTAGAAACACCAGATCACTCTCCCCCTCTGTATTCTCCGCCTCACTGACCACTGCATTGTCCGTCTCCCCTCCCCCGTCAATCAATAACCCCACTGACCTCATCAACCACTACAATCATACTCTCTCTTCCTGTCTTGATCAGCTTGCTCCCCTCAAATCCAAATTAGTTACTTTCTCCCACTCTGCTCCATGGTACACCCCTGAACTCCACCTCATGAAAGCCCATAAACGACAGCTAGAACGTCTTGTCAAGAAAACAAACCTGACAGTTCACCGCCAAGCCTACTCCGACTTCCTCCAACAATACAAAGACGCCCTGAAATCTGCACGGTCCACTTTCTACTCTGACCTGATCAATACCAGCTCCAACAACCCCAAATCCCTCTTCTCAACTGTCAATAAACTCCTTGCCCCCCCGGACACAGTCTCAAACTCGTTCACCACTGACAAATGCAACCTATTCCTCTCTTTTTTTTTCATAACAAAATCATCTCCATCCACAGCAGCCTTGTCACCTCTCCCACTTCACTTGATCCCCCCTCTCCTCCACCAAACCCTCTGAACTTTCCCCCCCTGGCCCACTTCTCGCCCGTTTCCCCCCTGGACCTGCCCAAATTCATCACTGGAACTAAAAACTCCACATCCTGCCTGGACCCCATCCCCACTGCCCTCCTCAAAAACTGCCTCCCTGTTATCGCCCCCCTCATCTCTAACATCATCAACACTTCCCTCAGTACTGGCTGTGTCCCCTCACCCCTCAAGCTCGCCTCTGTCTCCCCCATCCTCAAAAAACCTGGTTTGGATCCAACCTCCCCTCACAACTTCCGGCCCATCTCCAATCTCCCCTTCATATCCAAAACATTAGAACGTGTCGTCGCTGCCCAGTTTGAAAACTCACCTCACCTCCAACAACCTGTATGAAACCTTTCAATCCGGATTCCGCTCTCATCACAGCACTGAAACTGCTCTCCTCAAGGTCACCAATGATCTCCTCCTCTCCTCAGACTCTGGACAAGTCACCATCCTCATTCTTCTCGACCTCTCTGCAGCATTTGACACAATCAATCACTCCATCCTCCTGTCCCGCCTTCAATCCTCCATTAACATCACCGGCACCGCCCTCACCTGGTTCACATCATATCTCACTAATCGACAACAATTCATCAAGGTCAACAACTGCACATCACCCACTGCCCCCCTGTCCCATGGTGTCCCTCAAGGATCAGTACTTGGCCCCCTCCTCTTTATCCTGTACCTCCTCCCCCTCGGCAACATCATCCGCCGCCACAACCTACACTTCCATTGCTACGCCGACGATATCCAACTCTACATCTCCACCAACACCACCGCCACCACCACCCTCCCCTCTCTCTCCAGCTGCCTGGCCGACATTAAATCCTGGATGAGGAAAAATTTTCTCCTGCTAAACTGTGACAAGACTGATCTCATCCTTATCGGACCTAAATCACTCACACCATTTCCCCACCCCCCCATTACCATTGATAACACCACCCTATCTCCTTCTGCTCACATCCGCAACCTCGGTGTGATATTTGACAGCAACCTCACTTTTGAACCCCACATTAATCAGATCACCAAAACTGCCTATTTCCATCTCCGCAACGTCGCCCGTCTCCGCCCCTTCCTCTCCTTCTCAGCCGCTGAAACCCTCATTCATGCCTTCGTCACTTCCCGCCTTGACTACTGCAATAGCGTTCTCTTCGGCTCCACCTCCAAAGTTCTCTATAAACTTCAACTCATTCAAAACTCTGCTGCCCGACTCCTCACCCGAACCTGTTCTCACGACCATATCACACCCGTCCTGCGGAACCTCCATTGGCTCCCCATTTCACACCGCATCCAGTACAAACTGCTTCTCCTCACCTTCAAGTCCATCCATAATCTAGCCCCCTCTTACCTTACCGATTTGCTCCTCCCCTACACCCCCCCCAGGAATCTCCGTTCCTCCCACACAAACCTCCTTTCCATCCCGCACAGGACCAGCCGGCGACATTGGGGGGACAGAGCCTTCGCCATTGCCCGCCCCCACACTCTGGAACTCACTCCCCCCATGCCCTCCGTGACTGCACCAACCTCACCACATTTAAATCCCTTTTAAAGACTCACCTTTTTAGATCTGCTTTCCTTAAGTGATTCTGTATTTTATCTTGAACTTGTTTACTATCTACTGATTTTAATTATCTGTTTTGGCCATAATAGTGTGGCTCCACCAAACACAGCAATAAACTAGAGACCGTCTCGTAATAAGATCGCTGTGACAGCTGTCAACATGTTAACATGAGCAGTCATGTCACTAGTGCCAGTGTTTACATCCATCTCTTCTTCACCCTCCACTGAACCGCCTCCCAGCTACAGCGCCCCCCTCTGTCCCCACCTGGAACTCCCCCCATCTTCCCCTCCAGCACACCCACTGCCTCCCCCCTCTGGCTCCCCTTGCCCGTCACCCCCGCAGTACCAGAATTCAACAAGCTGCCAAATCCCCACCATCATCAGCTTCAGACAACCTCGGCAGCCCTCCCTCAGAAACTGCCATTTTGCTAACCTTTGCCCACTTCCACGGACCTCTCAGCCTTGTCCCCAGAAGCCCTCCCCTAATCACACATCCACACTTCACCTGAACTTTGCCCTCTTCAACACCCGCTCCGTCACCAGCAAAGGCCCCATTCTACAATTATTCATCCTGGACAATAAACTGGACTTCCTCTGTCTAACCGAAACATGGCACAAACCACTGGACTTCTACCCACTCAACCAAGCCACCCCCTCCGGATACACGTACCTCAACTCACCCCGCCCAGAAGGTCGAGGAGGCGGCATCGCAGTCATCCACAAACAGGTCTTCACAACCATCCCACTTTCCATCCCTGCCTCCCCCTCCTTTGAACACCTTGTTTTTAAATCACCCGGTCCCACCCCAATGGTCACTGCTATCATTTACCGCCCACCTAAACCAAACCCCTCATTTCTCCCTGACTTTTCCCACTTTGCCACCCAGCTATTAGCTACATCTCCGTCAGTCCTCATCCTTGGTGACTTCAACTTTCACATGGACAACCTTCACAGTAAATCTGCCTCTGACTTCCTAGATCTCCTACAATCACTCAACCTCACCCAGCATGTCAATTTCCCCACCCACAACCATGGACACATCCTCGATCTGGTTTGCTCCTCTGGTCTTACAGTCCTAAATATCTCCAGCTGTCATCTCTCCATCTCTGACCACCTAGCAATAACTATGGACATCAGCCTCCCCACCCCCCCTGCCCAAGGAAAAACGGACAATCTTTTTTAGAAACACCAGATCACTCTCCCCCTCTGTATTCTCCGCCTCACTGACCACTGCATTGTCCGTCTCCCCTCCCCCGTCAATCAATAACCCCACTGACCTCATCAACCACTACAATCATACTCTCTCTTCCTGTCTTGATCAGCTTGCTCCCCTCAAATCCAAATTAGTTACTTTCTCCCACTCTGCTCCATGGTACACCCCTGAACTCCACCTCATGAAAGCCCATAAACGACAGCTAGAACGTCTTGTCAAGAAAACAAACCTGACAGTTCACCGCCAAGCCTACTCCGACTTCCTCCAACAATACAAAGACGCCCTGAAATCTGCACGGTCCACTTTCTACTCTGACCTGATCAATACCAGCTCCAACAACCCCAAATCCCTCTTCTCAACTGTCAATAAACTCCTTGCCCCCCCGGACACAGTCTCAAACTCGTTCACCACTGACAAATGCAACCTATTCCTCTCTTTTTTTTTCATAACAAAATCATCTCCATCCACAGCAGCCTTGTCACCTCTCCCACTTCACTTGATCCCCCCTCTCCTCCACCAAACCCTCTGAACTTTCCCCCCCTGGCCCACTTCTCGCCCGTTTCCCCCCTGGACCTGCCCAAATTCATCACTGGAACTAAAAACTCCACATCCTGCCTGGACCCCATCCCCACTGCCCTCCTCAAAAACTGCCTCCCTGTTATCGCCCCCCTCATCTCTAACATCATCAACACTTCCCTCAGTACTGGCTGTGTCCCCTCACCCCTCAAGCTCGCCTCTGTCTCCCCCATCCTCAAAAAACCTGGTTTGGATCCAACCTCCCCTCACAACTTCCGGCCCATCTCCAATCTCCCCTTCATATCCAAAACATTAGAACGTGTCGTCGCTGCCCAGTTGAAAACTCACCTCACCTCCAACAACCTGTATGAAACCTTTCAATCCGGATTCCGCTCTCATCACAGCACTGAAACTGCTCTCCTCAAGGTCACCAATGATCTCCTCCTCTCCTCAGACTCTGGACAAGTCACCATCCTCATTCTTCTCGACCTCTCTGCAGCATTTGACACAATCAATCACTCCATCCTCCTGTCCCGCCTTCAATCCTCCATTAACATCACCGGCACCGCCCTCACCTGGTTCACATCATATCTCACTAATCGACAACAATTCATCAAGGTCAACAACTGCACATCACCCACTGCCCCCCTGTCCCATGGTGTCCCTCAAGGATCAGTACTTGGCCCCCTCCTCTTTATCCTGTACCTCCTCCCCCTCGGCAACATCATCCGCCGCCACAACCTACACTTCCATTGCTACGCCGACGATATCCAACTCTACATCTCCACCAACACCACCGCCACCACCACCCTCCCCTCTCTCTCCAGCTGCCTGGCCGACATTAAATCCTGGATGAGGAAAAATTTTCTCCTGCTAAACTGTGACAAGACTGATCTCATCCTTATCGGACCTAAATCACTCACACCATTTCCCCACCCCCCCATTACCATTGATAACACCACCCTATCTCCTTCTGCTCACATCCGCAACCTCGGTGTGATATTTGACAGCAACCTCACTTTTGAACCCCACATTAATCAGATCACCAAAACTGCCTATTTCCATCTCCGCAACGTCGCCCGTCTCCGCCCCTTCCTCTCCTTCTCAGCCGCTGAAACCCTCATTCATGCCTTCGTCACTTCCCGCCTTGACTACTGCAATAGCGTTCTCTTCGGCTCCACCTCCAAAGTTCTCTATAAACTTCAACTCATTCAAAACTCTGCTGCCCGACTCCTCACCCGAACCTGTTCTCACGACCATATCACACCCGTCCTGCGGAACCTCCATTGGCTCCCCATTTCACACCGCATCCAGTACAAACTGCTTCTCCTCACCTTCAAGTCCATCCATAATCTAGCCCCCTCTTACCTTACCGATTTGCTCCTCCCCTACACCCCCCCCAGGAATCTCCGTTCCTCCCACACAAACCTCCTTTCCATCCCGCACAGGACCAGCCGGCGACATTGGGGGGACAGAGCCTTCGCCATTGCCGCCCCCACACTCTGGAACTCACTCCCCCATGCCCTCCGTGACTGCACCAACCTCACCACATTTAAATCCCTTTTAAAGACTCACCTTTTTAGATCTGCTTTCCTTAAGTGATTCTGTATTTTATCTTGAACTTGTTTACTATCTACTGATTTTAATTATCTGTTTTGTTCTATCTTATTGTATTTTATGTACAGCGTCTTTGAGCTTTTGGAAAAGCGCTTTATAAATAAAATTTATTATTATTATTATTATTATTATTATGAATCATATCACAACCACCTTCAAACTCAGCCTTCATTTTGATCTCAACCACACATCTGTGAAGTTTCTTGACTGCAGTTTACACATTCATGAGACTTTTGTGTTCACAAAATACACACAGACAGACTCTGGACAACAATACCAGCTACAAACTTTGTGATACTGCTTTGCATTGTTTTCCCTGCAGCTTTATGTCCAAGCTCTATCATATCTTAAATACATTACAGGAGTAGAACTACTAGAACCACTTAACCAGCACCATGCTGTGGCTTTTATTTCCCATGGACACATAACTAGGACTCAACAGAGACAACAGGGTATCTCAAAAAGCATCATATGAAGTAGAACAATGAGCCATTTAACTTAAAACTTCAAGTCAGCACTTCTATTCCATTGTGGTGTAATACAACAAACAACAGCTGATTTGTAAATATGGCAATTCTGTTTATATCACAAAAGCAGTGCACATATAAAACACAGATACATGAATTCCATGTGTTTCATATATATTTCCTTACCATATGTAAATATAGTGTTGTACCACAGAGATTACACTCTGCCTCAGGTACAGATTAGAGCTAAACACAAAACATATGTTTATGTTGACAAGCAGCAATGCATGCATTAAATACATAACCTACACACTCCTCCATATCAGTATGCGTACTGTCAGCTCTTCACTGATTATATAGCAAAACGTATTAAAGAAACAAGGGTGAAAAAATCTTCAGAAGCAGAACTCCCCATGCTCATTCACAAATCAATAGCTGCCTGAGCAATCAATCGATGCAAACCTGAGACATGCCTACAGCATGTGATTCATTCATACCAACACTGTGGTCTAGTTTTACACACTGCTGCTAAATTACTAAATGTATCACAATCAGAGCCTTATATTTCTTTTAAGAACTCACAAACACATGGTCTTGCTGTGTCTGTGAACACCAACTGTAAAGATACTGTAAGACATGTACTGGTATTCAAATTGGCTTTCATAGTCGTACTCCTGAATATTCATTATTGTTTTTGTTACATTTTGACCCCTCATTAACAGGTATGTGACTATCTCAGGAAAGATGGGTACATTTATAACACTACCATGGACACATTTGATAGTAGTAAGTTGGAGGATGTGCATTATCTTAAGATAAATGCACAGCTCAATCACCTGACCACAACTGCCTTTTATTATGTTATCATTTGCATCTTGTTGCTTATAAATGACGCATTTTGGTCATTTGGCCTTTACGTGACATTAAGAATAGACAGAAAACAAGGAGAATAACCTGCAACAATGGTTGATTGATTATAAGCCTGGTTGATTATCAGATATGATATTTAGCATTCAGTACTGTTAATATTTTAAGTGTTTTTTGCTAAACTAATTTAAAAATGTGCTCTTTTGCTGTTTTTTTCTATTATTAGTTGCCAATATATAGTGTAAATATGGTTTATTCTCTGCTTCATTGCTAATAATCAATATCAGCCCTGTGAAAACTAAATTGGTCCATCCCAAGTACCATTGAACAGAAGGCACAGTGGTATATGGTAAGTGTGTTACATGATCAGGGGCTGGAGAGACCCCAGTAAAATTCACCCTAAATATGGCTAAATAATACTTGAGCAACCAGAATGATTTATTCACTCCAACCGCTGTAATTATCTAATATAACACACACCACAGGTAAACCTGCCTTCTATGTTTCACAATATGCAGTAAGCACATGCTTCTTGTGGTTTCCACTAAGTCCACATGGGTACTGAGAAGCATTCATCTGGAACACAAGTACAGCCGAGTGCACACAACTTCACTGATTGCACATCAAACCAGAGATGTGCTGTGAATTCAGGGATCAGAGTGATACAAACTCCCACCTACCTCAGCACACAAGAAAACCATAAGGAGAGAGAAGAATGGGCAGACTGTATTTTCCCCTGATTTTCTTGCTTTCTCAAATGAAACCCTGAGCAGCATGAATCCTGTCAGCGTCGGCATCCATGCAGATGCACTCAGCCGACAGCTCAAACTGGACATATCCAGTCAGTCTATGTGCCTTTCAGTATCCTGTGATTCAAATGTACTCAAACATAAGAAAATGCTTTGATTGTTTCCCCACAGTGTGACAGAACAAATACGGAAACGATTCAGAGAAAATTTAGGGACAATTTCCAATGTCTTCGACATGCCATTAGGAAAGCTGTGACAGGAAGGCTGGAGGAGACTAAGTGCTGGACTTCCATGGACTTCTTGTTGCAACAACGTTTCTTCATCCCTTTGATATTGTTTGCCAGCAGCGAACACCTTCATTACAGCAGTTCCACATCTCTACAGCATCTCCAACTTCAACTCACCAATCAGGGTAAGTCCTCACAGTATTTACATTTTATTTTGCAGCACTGCAGTGTTACAGCATATCTATAATAGGACAACAGGTACCGTATTTTCGCGACCATAAGGTGCACCGTATTAAAAGGCGCAGTCTCAGTTCCGGGTACTATTTCTGTATTTAACACATAAGGTGCACCGTATTAAAAGGCGCAGTCTCAGTTCCGGGTGCTATTTCTGTATTTAACACATACATAAGGTGCACCGTATTAAAAGGCGCAGTCTCAGTTCCGGGTGCTATTTCTGTATTTAACACATACATAAGGCGCACCGGATTATAGAGCGCGTGCAGGTAAAACATACCTGTACTAGCTTAAAACATGCATGCTAGCGTGTGTTTTAAAAAAGGCAGTGGAAGCAAAACTGAGTTCAGTTGTACTTTATTGAAGTATCTAGCAATGTTTTCACGTTGTTTTTTGATCAATCCTCATTCACAAATCCATCAAAGTCCTCATCTTCTGTATCCGAAATGACCACCATAGGTGGCAGTTTCTGTCCATTAGCATGGCAGCCAAGCACGACAGTAAAATCCGACTTTTCGTGCCCCGTTGTGCGTATCGCTACCGTGCTGGTCCCCTTCTTCTCGACAGTGTGATTCACCGGGATGTCAAAAGTCAGCGGCACCTCGTCCATGTTGGGGATGCGGTTGGGCTGGATGTGTTTGTCGGCAATCTTTTTACTGCAGTAGGAGCGGAAGATGGCCAGCTTTTCATTGTAATCCACTGGAAGTTGCTGCGCCACGGTAGTCCTTGCCCGGATGGAAAGATGCCGCCGCTTCATAAAACGAAAGCACCAAGACGGACCTCCTTGAAAATGTTCAATTTTCATTTCTTCTGCAAGCGTTATTACCCTCAATCGAATGGTGACTGTAGAGACGCTTCTCCCAGCTGTTCTTTGATCATTAATCCATTGCTCAAGTCGGTCTTCCAATTCGGGCCACCTCGCCTTGTTTCCGCGAAAACTCAGCTTCATCTTCTTGACTTGGCGAAGCTCGTTTTCCTGCTTCCTCCACTTGCGAACCATGGATTCGTTGATCTTAAATTCTCTCGCGGCTGCTCGATTCCCATGTTCCTCCGCGTAGCTGATAGCTTGCAGTTTAAACTGTGCTTCGTAAGTGTGTCTCTTGGCAGGTGCCATTTTAAGGGGTCCTTAGCCAAACCGATGTTGTTTTGCATAATGCAAATAGCGGCACTATATACCAACTGGGGGCGTGTCTTTAGCGTCTTCTTTCACGCCCACACTTCCCCCTTTAACGTTCTCATGCTGTCCTCTGTCACGTCCGCCTTTTCTCTATATAAGCAGCGTGTCAGCAGGAAATGCTCTCAGTCAGTTGAGCGGACCTCATCAAAGTCACACAATAACATTTACAGATTTTGGAACTCGTTGCACCCATAAGGCGCACCGCATTATAAGGCGCTCCGTCCATTTTGGAGAAAATTTAATACTTTTAAGTGCGCCTTATGGTTGTGAAAATACGGTATACTCTCCAACATTAAAAATAAAACATTAAGGATATCTGTCAGGTGTTCGGCCACCACATGCCACCAGAAAAGCTTTAATGCACCTTGACATAGATTCTCCATGTCTCTGAAGTCTACTGGAGGGATGGACACCAATTTTCCGAACATATTCCCTACTTTAGTGTTTTTATGATGGTGATGGAGAGCACTGTCAGTCCAAAACCTCCCATAGATGCACGGTTGGGGTGAGACATGGTGACTGTAAAGGCGATAGCGTGTGAGTTTATATCGTTTGTAGAGGCAAACTACAAGGGACAGTCAGGACTGCATCAAAAAAATCTAAAAACAACATATTCATGTCCAGATTGAGGAAGCAAAAAGATAACATCACTGTAGGTCCATCACTTCCTGGACACAACCTGCTCCAACTCCTCCTCTCTGGTAGGTGCTACAAAGCACTAAACACATAAAACAACCTGACACAGGTTTCTTCCCACAGGCCACCGTGCTGATAAATATTTAAATCAGTCAGGAAGAAGCCATTCTGAATCTCAGCACTGAACCACTGCATATACTGTACACACTGTATATTACATACCTGTTTATATTTACCCCCAGCAACACAGCTCTCTATTCCACTGCACTATCCTCCACCTCTGTATTTACTGCTAATAACTGTACTTTTGCACTAAACTTTGGTTCACTCTAAGTTTGCACTAAAACGCTAAATTACTTCAAACTTTCACACATATCTATAGTTTTACATAGTGGTTAAACACTTCTTTGCCTTCTGTAACCTGTTGCCATGTTGCCATTGTTTGAATCCAGGTGTTTTAATTTGTGTAAGTACTTTGAAAGCAAAGAAAACACTAGAACCAAACTCCTTGTATGTGTTCACATATTTGGCCAATAAAGCTGATTCTGATTTTGATTTTCAACAAACCATTTAGTGATCTTGTGCCCTGTGAATAGAGCGACTGTCATCCTGTAAGAGACCATTCCCTTCAGAGAAATGTTTCATCGTAGGATAAAGGTAATCACAGACAACTCTGTATTGATTTACAGTGACTCTTCCCTATAAGACGACAAATGGACCCAATTCATAGCGGCAAAGAGTCCCCACAGTGTAACAAGGCCACCAGATCTCCTCACTGTAAGGGTCCAGCATTCAGCCTGTAATGTCCTTCAATTTGTCACCTTTCTGTATGTCTTAGTTAAGGCTACATGGTGTGGTTTCCACTGTTGCCAAGGTAACATGACAAGCAAATAGAAAGTTGGAGAAGCTTCACAATGACCATCTGAGGCAGCTACAGCAAGCAGCAGGACATGTACAAGGGAGCAGCAGCCTTCCTTCTCCAACTACCAGCAGTGCTGCCATAGAGGCCGACAGAAGTATCTAACCGCTGTCTGAAATCACCTCAAAGTTCACAGCTTCCTCTCATCTCCATCATAGTGACTCTGTATATCAGCATAGAAGAGCCACCTAATTGTCTTATTTTGTCTCCAACCCAAAGATATTCAGCTTACTGTCACAGAGGAAGAAAGAAACCAGCAGTCAACTGACTTGCACTGGACTCTGTAGAGGCAGTTTTTTTTCAGTTGTATATGTGAAGTACTTATGTGTGTTTGAATGATGAATTTAAACTTTACATTCTTTAAAAAAAAATCTGCCTTCCACTATGCTACTCGGTGTTTGATAGAACTGTATTATTTTGTCGAATATGACATCTTTGTTTTGCTCCAGAGCTCCATTTCAGTGTGTCGAGTGTCTAAATAATGGATACGAGAAAAAGAAATCTTGAGGAAAGACCAGCAATAGCAAAAAATAAAAGAAACAAATAAAAGAAGAAGGAAATTAAAGGCATTTGTACTGTGTCTGTGTACTGTCTATCAGGAGATTACATCTCCCATCCAGCAGAGTGGCCTAAAAGAAACCTTGCATTATTTATCTGCTATGTTGTCCAATCACTGCAAGAACAGTCTGTATCAGAAGAAATAGTCACATATAGTTTCAATCATATTTTTAATGAAGAATTAATGCCAGACCAGATAAATCAAACCACAGGGGCAACAGAAAATACAGGACAACATGATTGAATGTTACACAACACTTGCATCTTAAAAGAAACTGCATACATGTGCTGTAATCATGTTGCTGTAGCAGAAACTTACCCTCCATTTTTACATGGATTTAGGGGGTGTTTTATAATGGTGTCATGCTAAATATGTAAAAAGAATGTGACAACGTGAAAAAGGTCATTTGTTGGGTGGGACAAAACATGGATACAGCATCTCTTCTTGCAATACACCGGTGACAAATGAGTATTTGACAACGAACATGAAGGCACTCTAAATAGATTTCCCCTCTAATTTGACTGGCCAGAGTTACGACTTAATGACGCCTTGTAGGGAATAAGGGTAGCGTGAACCAAAGTTAACTGACTTGTGGTGAAGAGGAGCTAATTAACTGAAGTGACACATTATTAAGTTTGAATATTAATGATAATGCACACACAAAGAAACAGTTTTTTGATGTTTAGAGGTCTTCTACATCTGCAGTTACACCAATATCACGGTAGATGAGTGTCTTGCAAGGCATCAAGTATCACAAAACTATTATGATAGTATTTTAGGCTACTCTGTGATTCCCACACCTTGTTGTAAGGAAACTAAAAAGAACTCTAAGCTGAATCTTCAGCCCAGCAGAGCTTTACAGCGGCTTTCGACTAATGTTTTTAACAGTCTGGTTCCCAGTGGGACTGTATGATATCGGAAAGGACTGACACTACAATGTTTAGTTTTTCTGTAGTGTGAAAAAAACTTAGGCATTTTCACAAGACGAACTGAATAACTCAAGAGGCTTATTTTGTAGGGTAGAGTGACTGCATAGAAAATTTAAAAAAAATAAAAATCTGGAGAAAAAAAAAACTTTTTTACAGTGAAAACATTTGAGTGTGATACCTTTGGAATCTTTCTCATATGATGTAACACTAGCAAAAGCATCCTTGGATTTTTCGTTTGAATTGCATTAAAATCTGACTATGCTCCTCATACGTACAGTGCTTTATGTTACTGACTAAAACTCTCAATTAAGTCATGCTGCATCACACACTCTGATTCTGGTGTCAACGGTTTATTTTTAGCAAATTGAGATGTGCGATGAGACATGCAGAATAAAGTGGTGTTGAATTAATGTCACAATTTTAAGCTTAGATTTGGTTCCGTTTCTCGATGGAATGGTACATCACACATGATTAGTTTGACTCGCGAAAGTTAAAAAATCTAACATTTCTGTTTTTACAATTTCTGACAATCAAAAATAATGCAATTTTGGTATTTTTTTCAAGATAACATACCATTTAAAGCCATCGGCATGTTTTGTGGTTTAGAGGGTGAACGTGGTAAAGCTACCATGAACAGGGAAACAGAGCATGAATATTAGAAAGACTACAAACAGACTTCTGTAAAAACATCTAACAGCTACAATGATGAGCTTATACTGTCAGAGTGTTAATTTACAGTAAACAAAGGAAAACACTGCACAGTAAGGGACTAAACAGTGCTTACTATATAGAGAATTTTACAACTCTGTGACTTTTATTTTTGAGGACCAGATCCACAGCCCACCCGGGGAGCTGCACAGGACAGCCCAGCTGGTGAGCTCATACAGGGAAGGTCACAGCAGGCAATAAATGAGGATGCTCCTCAATCACAATGCGACCCAGTGGTTTAGTGGCAGCCTCATCTTCTCTAGACAGAACGCTATATACAGGGCCACGTCTCCCCTTCATCAGCAAGAAAGGAGTGGCATCTATCACCATCAGGCCTGTCAGGTGGGGGGGGAGAGCAGGAGGGAGGCACAGTGGCTTTACCCTCCGTCATCTATACATGTAGCCAAACAAGATCAAACCTACAGCACACCTGTGTTATAGAGCAGTACAGCGGTTATACATCATATATTTCCACCCATTACTAATGAAAGGCTGAAATTAAACAGATTTAGTGAGAGCCTCTTCATAAACCGTTCAGCTACAGGAATTGAATCAATTACAGCCGTGCGAAATATCTCACTTGGGTTTTTAAGATACATTGGTAATATTAAGTTCGGAATTCAGGAGCTGAGCCCACAGGCTGCTATGAAAATGGGAAAATCTTTCTGCCACATTGAGTTCATCTCTACTAAAACCATCAAAGGAGACGATTGTATAACAGCTGCTTTACAAATGGAAGGAAGGCAGAGTGTGCAACTGCTTTTATTGTGGTGTTTTGAAAGCATTTGTAGAAACTATGACAACAGTCGAAGGTTCGTGGTGTAATCTAAAAATACTGAGCAGGCAGACAGTGGACTGTGTGCGTCTGCATTGGTGTCACCACACCTTCTCCTGAGCTTCTCCTTTCACTGCAGCACCGTCCGTCACGAGGACAAACTGGAACAGCTCAGCCAATAACTACACTGTGTATATCAAGGTTTTCCTCCAAGGGATGACAGCACAGCTCACCACCTGTAACCTCCTAACCTCAACAGGGAACTAATACACGTCTATTACTGTCATCTGTCAAAATGTTGTATGTGTGTGCCAACACCATCTGAACCCCAAAAATTCACTGCAGGTTTGAAAGGCATGGAGTTTTCTTTAAATCACCAAAAATACACCATTTATCACAGTCAGAATCTGTAAAAACAGGAACAACACTCAGATTTTACATGTGACTTTTGGTTTGGCTTGGAAAATAAATCACATCAAAGCTTTAAATCAATTTCTTTCCACGTGTCTCATTTTAGAAATGGTCACAAAGGCACCTTTTGCGCCAACCTGATTGGTTAAAAACTCTGCACTCCTTGCCACAACAGAGAAGCCATGACTGACTAAACAGCAACCAGCAGTCATGTAACAAAAATTCAGGGACATTTTGGCTAAACTGGGCTGAACTGCAGGCAGTGTTTACACAGAGCAGATTGTAAAAAAGGACAAAAAGACAAACACAAAATGGAATAAGTGAAATATTTATAGCATGTAGAGTCACCATTTTTCCCACTACAAATATGGCAGCTGTTTAGGACTGTAACTGTGTTATACTGCACAGAAGACATTTCTGAGTTCTCTCTACTTCTAGCTAAGGTTGTGCTGTTTCTATAGAGATGCAGGACTCTATACTGCAGTGAAAAATGAGACCACAATGAGTAAAAATGTGACAGGAGCAAAAAACTGTGATAAGGTCACAGTGCACATGCAGGATCAAGAGGCAAGTAAGTAGCTAGACAGGTTAATAGGCCATCAAAACTTCTCATTCAAAAAGCAATAACTGGATTTTTACAGGCCTGTGACTGCCACAACGCACAGATTTTTTCTTTTTATTATCAGAGCACTTAATTTATTAATTGGCGTCTGCTTTGAAGTCAGACCTTAACTTAAATTGATGTAAATGCAAAACTTTAAATCTGCAACATAAAAAAACAGTCTAATAGAAAACTTGATCCTTGCTACAGGTCACCCCCCGCACATACACACAAACACACACAGTAGTAATGAAATGCTATGACGGATCAGAATTACTGGTGCTCTATTAATTATGTCATCCTGTCATGTCCCTTTGAACACAAGCTGAAACTAATGCAATCTAATCCAGCATCCCCGCAATAAATCCCACCTGCGTGAAGATTATCGTTTTAGAGAGGTGCTGATTCATGTACACTGCAGTGTGTGAAGGTGCTTCACTTGCTCCCTCGAACAAGGAACCATCAGGGCCCTTTGGAAATGATTTCAGTCCATTTAAGGGGCTCTACAACATCTTGATCAACTTTGTGAGCACTAGGCTATTTTCAGGGGGATACTTCAACCTATCTTTGCCACCATGTTCAAGCTGTTGTCTTGGCTAGTCATACATGCTATACCTTGTTTGGCTTTTTTTCAGGACAGTCTACGCTATCTAGATCTTCCATCATTTCACATAATAATACTTTGCACATTGTTAATAAAAGCCTTTATATGAAGGAAAATATTTTGAATTATGAAATTTGTATGATTTTACATGTATCTCAGCAAAAAATGCTGGCAATGTAACTAATTTTCCGTAAGTTTGTAGGGCAGATTGTTCTGGCAATATAGCAATACAAGAACAAGGATGGTGAAATGAAATTTGTGCTTGCTGCCAAACAGAAATACATTTTATTATTTTATTGGCTCATATTTTTATTATACAGTAGCCTACCTGCGTGTAGGCGCATTGTCAGAAGAGGCAAACCAGGCAAATGTTTGATATACAGTAGCTTATGAAACTAGAAGGACTTTGTGGCTTATTTAAATGAGAAGTAAGAGTGTGAATAGTTGAAATAATTAGTAAACATTGTACTTTGCACAGGTTTGGTTTGTCTTCATAATTATATTACCTTGGTACATATAAATATGTAGCAAGCATAATTACAAAAGTCCAGTTCTGCTCTTTCTTGATATCACAAGCTGCATAGACGTAAACAAATCTAGATATAACATATCTACGCACAAATGAGTTCATGATTAGTTCAGTCATTAAACGTGATGTAAATCTTAAATTATCCTCGCCTACACAGAGAAGCACATTGAAAGGTTTGGTCATGCAGTTTCACTTGATATGTGCTACACCTCGCTGCAATGAAGACGTAGAGAGCAACTGAACTGTGAATTGTGGCGCAAAGTGTGACTGTTCAGTTTTAAGGGTTAAAGTCCTGAAATAGAGAGGATTATTCACATTTATTTCATCTCCTGCATAGCAAACTTTCTCAGACCGATACATTACAACAACAACTACTCTGCTGAAACAGTGATTCTTTTCTTGTCAAAGGTCATGATCGTAACTCTTGTTTTGCTTTTGACCTCGTCTAGTAAAACTGCAGCATGATTTCCAAATTAGATGTGTAACTGCTCACCTTAGTGAGTATGCCTGTGCTTAAACCTGTCATCTGCTTTTCAATATTTAACTCTGCGTCTAACTGCACAGGGCTTCGTGTTGATGGCTGGCTCATTGGCCTGTGGTTCCTCTGACTCAGAAACCTTTTTTTCCACATCCTTTGCAAAACATATCAGCAATCAGAACTTTCAAAACTGTTAGTGTGGTCAGTGGCTTCATGAAAACTTGTTATCAGATTAGCGGAAACAGTATTTGGAACTGGTCTTTAGAATCTAGTCCTTTAAATGACTGCAGCCTTCATTCCTCAGCTGGATCCACTGAGTTGTCAGAATTGACAAAAGAGAAGAAAAAGGACAGATCTGCAATCAGAGACGGAGAGAGCCATTGCTGAATGGCTTCATTGTGCGCTACTGATAAGCTACTACCTATAAAAGACTATTCTGCAGTTCTGCTGAGTTCTAAAGCCCGCAGACTTAGTGTACCATTAAAAGCTTTCCTTTACTGTGTCTTAGTCGGGCCATTCTCTACCTCAAGTCCAACGTCCATGCAGATAAAGGCAGCAGTCATTCACACAGCATGGAGGGAGAAGGTGCTGGTGTGGGGCTTCATCCTGAGCTTCCACCACCACTGGCTGGACAAATCAAAGCTGAAAGCTACAAGGTGGCTGGAGGGTTTTAAGCAAGACACACATGTGCCATTAAGCAGTTGATCATTAGCATCTTTAATTTCTGCCTGAAAAAGCACCCACATATAGTCACTAACAGCTCAACAACTGTGAGGACAAAATGAACAACCTTGAGCTCCACAAATAAGAGGCGCTTGGAACACAACAAATCTTTCTTTACCCATCATCAGGCCACAGTGAAATAAAAAAACAAACTCTGGTGACGTTAAATTCTAAATTTCTGCCTAAAGTCTGATATAAAAGAGTAAATAACAGCCTCTTAAGGAGTCAGAACACTGATGCTATTGAATCTGTTCTAAAAAGTCTTCAGCTGAAGCTGGAACAAATATGATGCAGCAGAAATGGAGCATATCAGGCAGCCTCTGTATTGAGTCTACCAGGCTCAGCAACCCTTTCAAAACACCAGCAGGATGCATTTTAACAACAGATTTGGCCTGGACCTGATGCAGGGACCTGCAGGGTGGAAAAGGCTAATGGTCATTAACCCTCTAAACTCCAAAACCTGTTGGTATGTTTGTGTACTTTCTCTAAAAATAACAATAAATCGACAAAATGATGCCATTTATTTGAGCCAGAAACAGGAAGAAAAGCAGATTTAGACTTTCTAATGGTCCTTGGCTAGTTTTCTGTTACCTGCTGTTCAATTGCAAAACTTAACTCAATCAAAGCTTAAAGTTGAAAATTTGAAAGTTGAAAATGTAAGTGGGCAAATATGCATAGTATACAGAATTACCACCCCCCCCCCCCCAATATTGGTAACACCGTGGGCACTTTTTGTGTTAAAACAAATGGAAAAGAGGTTTGGCAAAATGATCAAAAGATTCAACTTTCCTTTGTTATGTATAGCAATATAAGTGTGTCATACTACACAAAAGACATCTTTGAGTTTTCTCCACTTTTAGCCATGGTTATGCTTTAGGCATAGAGATGCAGGACTTTATATTGTCGTGACAACTGCAATATAAAGTCTTGCAATTCTGCACATTAACCCCCTGAACTGCTTGGGGTTCAGGAGGTTAATGTGACGAGCAACACCACATAACCTGTTCATGGTATTGGTGTCAGATGACCACAGTGACAAAGAACCATTAAAATCATTTCAGTTTCATAACGGCACTGCTTGAAAAATCACATCCAAGTCATTAAGTTGAATCAGCTGATAAAATAACACACAGTCGTCCAGTAAAAAAAGTGGAACCTCAACTGTTGTCGCCAGCTATTTTATAGTGTCTGCCAGTGCACTGTGATGGTTACTCAAACAAGTGTAATTCCTGGTAAATAATTTTATGGCATGAGCACAGCACTAGGTTTCTACCTGGACATCATCACAATCCACATTAAATCATTGCTGCCACATATATAGCAAGCTTACTTTGCTGAGATGATCATGACAGCTAAGCAAAGATCAAAAATTTGGGGTTTATTTTTGATTGTTGAAGTGATTTCTCTCCCTCATAGTGCCGGTGGTCTGTGTCTACACGGGTGATTTAGCAAAGTAGCTTAGATTTGCAGTATAGCCACTGAAAAGCACAGGGAGCTAACCATCACTAGAAGATGAAATAAAGTACTAGAGTCTATCTTAGGGTTTTATCTGCTTCAGAATGGCCTTTTGAGGAGTGACTATAGATGACAGTAAGATCAGTCCATGTAGTCTGTTACGTTATGTGAGTGAACTCCAACAATTTTCCGTTTATTTTTTATCATCTAGCAGAGCTTAGCACAAGCTGTGTCTCAAGCCATGATTTGACTGCACTCTGAAATAAATACAATGGCTAATCAGATGGTTAATTAGTCAAACCCAGCACCCCCAAGTTTCTACTGTACCCTTGAAGAAGGTCCTTAACTCTATCTGCTTCCTAACAAGATGGGATGTGTGAAGACTGCACTTTATCATATTCTGGACAATGACAGTAAATTGAATCTTATCATATATTACCTTGCAGGTTGAGAGTTTACTTGTGGTGGTAGGTGGCACACAATCATGTAGAGACTTGTGCAGTCTATAGGGGTAGGGTGTAGTCATGGTTGTTGTCTGAAGCAACAATTTACAAGATGTCCTTAAAAAACCTCAGATGTAGACTATCAGTAGATGCTACAATTTAATAATGTTCTCTCACCGCCAGCCAGATGTACACAGAGAAGCCTCTAGTCTCCACTCAGTTTCTGCAGTGCAGTAGCTCAGACAGATGCGTGCCCAAGAATTAGTTTGAAACCAGTGAAATAAAGTGTTCTAAAGTCAGACGCAGAACCACAACTTTTTCCCACCTGACTCACGACACCCAGACTGATGGAAATGCTAGATCAGAAAGCAGCACATCGAGGAAGCTCATTCCTTGCATGGACTGACAACTGGGCACAGCATAGCAAAACAGCGTACATGACTGAGATGTAGTAATTGGGCTTGGTTCACTGAGTTTTATTGTTATAATCTCATTTTATGATTAGGTTTATGTGAAATTGGTGTGGCCACGACTTTGTGTTGGTCATGCTTCACATTCCTGCATGGTTTTGCGTAAAAAATGAACACCCTCTTTTCAAACCTGGCACCATTATTCTACATCCACAAAGTTGGAGTTGGCCTTAAACCTATATATATATATATATATATATATATATATATATATATATATATATATATATATATGGAGTGAAAGCTCCAAACACCCGTTTCACATACTTGTTTCATGACTGTGCATGTGGAAGAAACAAATGTAGCACAAAGACACATTCTTTCCCCTTTCACACTTTATGGTGCGCGACCGCAACTCAGATATAATAAAAGAAGGGCGATGAGCCCACATTCAAAACCCAACCCTCGCGGTTCTCCACACAGTCCCACAATGCTCCTCTGCAGACACTGATGAGTCCGCCTCATCACTCTGTGGAGACTGTGAGATACTATACAGGCTATTTGTCGACAGGGTTATTCACTTACTGACGGCCGAGACAGCTGGCAGGAAGAAAGACTAGCTGTCAGCCTGCAGCCGCAGCACATGGATGAGAAGCAACCTTCATAGAGCTTTGATACATTAATGCAGTGAGATGAAACACTGCACTCATCAATCACCAATCATTTCAGTCTTTTCATCAATCCACACGTCTGACATCCAACATCCTAATCAATTAAAGTGAGAAACAGTCAGCTTTTTATTCACTGCTGGGTGTTTTCTGTGATTATGCACCAACGTGATCAACACAAATTAAATATGCGTGATGGTTTTTCTGTGCATTCGAGTGTCTTTGATTTTTTATTACAGCACTGAAACTGCTTCTTCTCTAAATTTGCTAAATCGCAGGTTTTTTGTTTGAAGTAATGGAGTGCTCTTATAGACAAAGAAAATGTCAAGATTTATAAAATTCTATGACTCAAAAACACAGTAAATGAAGTTCTTCTTTGTTCTCTCCCCACACTCACATACAGCGTCTGATTTCTATTTAGGTTAATCTTTTAAACTAGCCAATTATTAATCACTTTAGCAAGTAAAATCTAGGAAATGGTGTGGATCATTACAGCCTGCATTATTCCTACACTCACTGCTATATCATATATGAGATATATTCCTATACACAAGACAGATAGCTGCATGAAAGTAAATCATACATTTCAAGCATACTCCCTCCCTACCTCATGAACAGTCTATAATGGGGCCACCATAGGAATCACTGTAGGTCCCCTGAGGTGCGCTTGTCCATGCCCATCTGCAGAGCTTCCCTCATAAAAGCTGTGGTTAGCTGGGACTAGTGGTTGCCCCTGAGAGATGGGTTTAGCAGCTGAGAACAACTCCATGACCTTGTGTCTCCCACCACTATCAGCAACACACTCCCAGCGACCTGCTCCGAAGACTAACGGTCTTGATGTTTGGGTACCGGAGAACGGTGACACTGATTCAGGACAGCCACCATAAAACTTGACCTCAATCCAGTGCAGCAGCTCAGCCCAGGTCTTCCTCCATGCAACTCTTGGTTTTACCTGCTTTCTTTATTCAATGTGTATCAAGGTAGGGCTATTGTTCTATTCAAGTTTCATTTTATCTATTTGTGGTCTTGTATTTATGTTTATTTTTCATTGTTATGTTAATGTTGAAATAACTAAACTAAATAGTTAAATAGGCTTATGTGATTGCATTTAAAACAAACTCTTTTCTGGTCTTTATTACAAACAGGCTATTAAAAAATAATCAGTGAATCAATATAGACTGAAACTGTTTCATATTGCACAGTCCTATGAGCCAATCTTTCAAACAATCAGCATTCGATCCACACATAACTTAATTGATAAAGGAGGATGCACCATTCGCTCATTGGAAAATTGGAATCAGGCGCTTCGTCGTAGCATCTGCATTGGCTAAACTCCCATCATCCTTCATTCTGTATGTACAGAGAGCTATGCAGACCAGAATTAATCCTTAAGGCAGCTTAAATAGTTCGTCCTGAATGAGATCCACTGATGTGGGCTGTCTCTGGATTGTGGGCTGAACTTTACTTAACACTGCCCTTAAGTGAATCAGAATTAGTCGATGATACTGAAAATACTGCAACAGGATTTTCATTCAGTCTGGCTACTCATCTCTGACATGGTGTTGCGTCGAGAAGACTAATCAAATCAAAGCTCAAAATTATCATATTTCTTCAAAATCACTTTATTCTACATGTCTCATATACATGTTTGCCAAAAAATAAACCATTTGCTATGACTTTTTGATTGAACTGCAGGCTGTGTTTACATGGAGCAGAGATGGAACAAGTCTGATATCAAAGTAAAAATGTAAGCAGTGAAATGAAGGGTTTGGAAACAGAGTGGTCTAACCCACCTTCTGTCATTTATGAGAAAAATGGGTTTAAAGCTTTGTGTTTTCAATAATGAACACTTGAAGCACCACTGTAACGCTATATTTGGGCTGTGAGTTAGACCACTTTGCTTCTAAAATCTAGACCATAAAATATTACAAAAATTACATGAACTCAGTTTGGATTTTTTTTGTGGAATAAACCACTCTGCTTCTAACATCCTCAAATATCTACAGGCAGTAGTCACTATTTTCAAGTAAGGGTAACATATGCAGACACTGAAAAATCCTTCACATGTTGATTCCAGTTATATTCATTTGCTTGTAAAATAAGTTATCAAAGGAATTCAACTTTAGTTTTTATTTTTGTTCTTTTTGTTTTTACAACATCATAACTTTATTATATTGCACTAAAGACAGTTTCAAAAACTCTCCACTTCAAGCCATTGTTGTACTTTTTCCATTACTTTACAGTGAATAAGGCCGGGATCCCGCATTGGGTTGAAATGTGACCGGAGCTAAAATCTAAAAAAAAAAAAAAAACGCTTGGGGTTCAGAGGGTTAAAGCAATTATGGGGTACCATGATCTCCAGTGTCAAACTGCTGAACAGGCCTATTACTGTAAACATCTTTTGCAAAAGTACTGGCATAAAAAAATAACAGCTGAAGTTGTCGGTATTATCTCCATCTCAGCAGCACTCAGCGATTTGTTTTTGATGGAGCTGACAAGCTGCTGTTAAAATTGAAATGAAATAAAGCAAAATGAGAGCCTTTGTGCTGACACAGTGATAGGCTGGTATTACTGTCTGAAAGGGTGAAATCAAAATGTTCCTCTGGCAGAAAAGCTGCTGATTACATTTTGTGGTAGTCCTCTTAATTACAGCTCTAAATTTTCTGTAATTATGGTATAATTAGCAACAATACAGTATATTATGGCAAACTACAAGTCAGTGAAGCAAACAATAAGGGAGAAAAAAACATTTTTTTGTTCTGTTGTCTGTTTTTTCTGTCACTATTTGGTATTGCTGGCTTCTAAATCTCTGTAATCTCAATGGTAGACGTCCAAGCAGCAAAATGTGGTAAAGTGCCAACAATTTGTTACATTCCTATGTGAGCAACGCACAACATCACCGAGACGGGAGCTGCCGTCTCCTCATGCTGCCTTTCAACACCACGCCAAAGGCCACAGACAAACTGCAGCTTTTCAGGCGACACTTCCTGACAGGACAGCTGCTCACGTCCGCCCTCATAAACACCGTTAAATATGAATGCAGCCGATCCGTCATGTCCGCAGGCTGCGAGGGCAGACGGTCGCATCATTCCCTCACTACTGGAGACAAAACTGTGTCAGCAGACGGATCAATACGGCCTGGCGCTGCAGAAGTGAAGGGACTGGGTTTGGACTGATAGATGGATGAGTGTGAAGCATCACTGAGGCTGACTGACAGCTGCCAACAAGAGAACAGTAAGCCAACGGTGAACTTCTCCAGTAGAGATGTAAAAAAGCGGCTGGATCCTTACTTTATTACCTCTTCATTACCCCTTTGCAACAAATTGCAAATGGTTTTAAATGTTATTGTAGCAGTAAAAACAATGAAACAATCCACAGAAGCATTTCATTGCCATAATCAGTCAGTGCTGCAAATACTGAGGCTGACTGACATGATTTTTGGGTGACCTCATAAGTCAAATGGCTTTAGCATTGGCTGAAAAATTGCACAGAATAGAATTCAAAGTGCATTGTAAAAATATTGTTAAAAATTGGTAAATGTTACTTATTCAATAATTTATTTTTTTTAACAGATTTTCCCTGTTTTGGTAAATTACTGCTAATATCTTGTAAAATCGCTTTTTAAAAATTGATTTTACTAGGTAATGGCTAAAAATTGTCACAAATCGGTATTCTTACAAATGGTGATTTGTTCATTTTAACATCTTACCACAACATCACACTATCTTTAGTGTATTAAATGAACAAAATTTTCTGCCATTTTATCTGCTTTAATTATTGACAAATTTGGTAAAATCACTGAATTTAATTTTTATAAATATACATGGTGAAACGAAAATGTCTACATCAAAAATCTGTATTTTCATCAGTGGTAATTCGTTTTTCCACAGTGTCTCAAATGGCATTGTTTTACTGTATTTAAATCCACAAAAAATATAATTTTACAGATTTTTGCCATTACTTTTACTAGTTTTTGCAGCCTGTGAACGTTACAATATTCCATTGTTTTATAAATGGCGCCCTTGCTGCCAGGCTTTCATTGTTTTCTTGTAGGATTTTTTTTTTGTGTATTATTCATCATAAAAACATATTTTCAGTTAATATGTGAAGCAGGCTAGAAATTTTGAATTTTTAATGGTCTGATGGTGAGTTACAAACACACTGGATGTGTACGACTCTCTATTTCAAGGTACTGTACAAGACAGTATACAATAACAAGTGATTTTAAAGAACTAGTGCCATTTTAAGCTAAGCTTTGGTTTGTATTGACAATCACAGACGATGAGTTTAAGGAGTAAGTTGAACATCCAATGATTCTTTCTATTTTTACAGTTTCTGTCTCTGATAAATAGTGTAATTTAGTTTTTTTTAAGATAGCTTGCCTTTCAAATCTGCTGGCAGATTTTGGGGTTCAGAGGGGTTAAGACTTCACTTAGAGACTGCCCTTCAACAAATGGCTTCACATGGAGTAAAACTGTGCAGCATAAAACATTAAAATGCACCTGAAAGAAGAACCAGTATCCAGCGGCTTAGTTTGATTTCAGAGACTTAATTCTGTTTCAAAGACATGTGTTACATGTAAGAAACTAATTCAGTTTCTATTTTTAATACCTGAAACACTTCAATGTCCATGGAATTCAAATTCAGTACCTTACAGGCACAAATATCTGCCCATTCCCAGCAGCCTCACTGAGTCACTCATCATTTCCCTGTGCATCAGCCATCAGCATACTCATGTATCTGCAGACAGACAGGCTGCCTGAGAGCAGGGCGGCCCCTCAGCTCCATCTGATGATAAATATCCCCCTTCATGTATGAATGATGACACATATTCAAAGAATCCCAACCCTCCCCTGTTCTCCATTTTATTGTCCTACTCAACTCGGCTTAGTGAAATGAAGGCACAGAATGCTCGTCTTGGTGCATAACTCCTGTCATAACAGCCAGTCAGGTGGACTCCCCGACTGCATTCAGCAGGCGAGTCGAGACTCATCCTTGACTTCACACACAGACGCTGTTGTGAATGTTGTGAAGCAACTCTGGAGGTCTACAGGCTGTGTTGTCACACCGCTGCACTGCTTCAACAATGTGACAGTGGAGGCTTTCAAAAAGAGCTTTGTTGCATTCATCACTCAAGCTCAGAGGGTTCGATCACACCATTTATAAGGAAAGACTCTCACCCTGGCTGATTGTGCGGAACAGTATGTTTAAGGTTCCTTCCTGGTGGATGATCAACACCACTTTCATGTCTGTATGATGAAAAAAGGTTACATCCAGCAGTCTGTTAGCTTAGCTTAGCATAAATACTGGAAACTAGGGCTGCAACTATGGATTACTTTCGTTGTCAATTAATCCCTTGATTATTCTGTCAATTCATCAATCAGTTGCTTGGTCTATAAAGTTTACAGAAAATTTTGAAGAATGACATTAAAAGATGACATCCCAAAATGTCTTCTTTGTCCACAACCCAAAGATATACAATTTACTGCCTTAAAAGAGTAAAGAAATCAGAAAAAATACATTTAAGAAGCAGGCATCTAGAAATTTCAACTTTTTTCTTTGAGAAAGTGAAGAAATTGTTTCATCAATTAACAAAATAGTTGCCGATTAAACTAATAGTTGATTAATCAAGTAATTATTGCAGCTCAACTGGAAACAAGAGGAAGCTAGCGTGGCTCTGTCTAAAGGCAATTAAATCCACCTAGCAGCACTAAAGTTCTTTAATTAAAATACTATATTGCTGGTGAACCAGACAGATTGATGAATGTGGGGACTGAAGGCTGGCCCGTGTGGTCTGACCCCACAGAAGAGCTACTGTAGCACTAACTGCTGAAAGCCTTAATGCTGCCACGATAGAAAGGTGTTGGAACATATGAGGCTATGTAGGGTCTGTGCTGACCCCTGTCCACTGAAAGCACCTACGACAGACATGTGAGCAACATAACTAAATTATACAGCAACAGAAGATGGAGGTCTGGTTTGATGAATCACGTTTTCTTTTACATCATGGAGGGACTATGAAAAGAAGGCGAGTCGGCAGCGGAAGTGTGATGTTCCGAGAAATGTTCTGCTGGGAAACCTTGGGTCCTGCATTCATGTGGATGCTACTTTGACACTGACAGCCCACTCAAGCATTATTGTAGACCATGCGCAGCCCTTCATGGCGGCAGAATTCCCTGATGGCTGTGGCCTCTTTGAGCAGGACGATGCTCCCTGCTACACTGCAAACACCGTTCACGAACGGTTTGAAGAACATGACCTGCAGTTCAAGGTGCTGACTTGGCCTCCATATCTCAATCTGATGCAGCATCTGTGGGATGTGCTTGAAAAACAAGCGGGACCTATGGAGGCTTCACATCACAAGTCCCAGGACTTAAAGGATTTACTGCCAACGTCTTGCTGCCTGATACCACAGGACACCTTCAGAGCCTCGAGGGGTCAGAGCTGGGGGGAAACCGACAAAAGATCATGCAGGAGGTTTTAATGTTTAAATATTTCTACGACTGACTGGTTGCAAAGTGTCAGGGAAGTGCTGAGACTCCAATGTAATAAAAGCAACACTGAATGAGATTTTGAAAAGAAAAATGTCAAAGTAACTAATTTGTGCCATGACATGCAGACTGATCCGGCTAAGTCTTCAACAAGAAATCTTTTCATCACAGCTGACTGACATAACACTAAAAACGACAAGGGTGCAGCGGCTCTTTGAAAGGAGAGAGAAGTTCATTATGAATCAGAAAGGCTTAACAAAACCCAGAACAATCCCTTTAAGGATTTTCTTTGCAGCTCCTGAATCACAGAGCCCCCTTGATGAGCAGTCGACTCAGAGAAGATGCTGCAGGGAGACTGTAACAGGCCTCCAAAGGCTGCATATCACTGACTGCTTCACACGGAAAAAGGATTCCTTCAGGCTGATATAATAAAGCGAGCCTCAAAGCACAATATTTGCATCTCTTATTTATGAATAGCTTCGGATCATTTTCAATTGCAAACACTTAAGTCATAAATTTCGAAGTTTATCTCGAGAACTTCAATTAAGGGAAAATTTAAGGATGAGATGGAAAAAAAAAATACAGTTTAATACGTTGCAATGTTGTTCCACAAGAGCGAGATGAAGAGGGATTAAGTTCCACACAGACCACAGTTATGGATGACACCCTAAATAACTGAGGCAGGGAAATAAAATGGTAATAAATTCCATCTATTTTGAACTCTGCTTCATATGCTTGTGGTGGAGGGAAGGGACTTTGAATTCCTACATCAAAGAGGGAAGGAGTACAGCGAAATGCTCTCTTCATAGGGAAACCAAATTACTAGTGTTAATGGCAACTTCATCTTGATCTCCATCCGGCTGTGTTAAAAGGTTTCACAAAGACTTCAGACATGAAAATGTGTGTGTATGCGTGTGTGTAAGTATATAATTTCCTGTGAATGTCTTTAGTAGTTGTTTTATGCCTGTAAAAACAACATTTCCCTGAGCTCCGTGTGAAGTGTTTATTAGAAAGACGAGAGAACACACAGGAAGCATTTATTAACCCTCTCAACCCCAAAGTCTTCCAGCAGGTTTCAAAGGCTTGTTATCTTTTAAAACACTGGCAAAATTATATCGTTTATCAGAAACTGTAAAAACAGGAAGAATAGCTGGATTTTCATCTTTTAGACGGTTCTTCAACTTATCACGTATGACATGCTTTACTTCAGTTAAGCAAATTCAAGTTGAAAATGGTGATGTTTTATTAAAATCACTTTATTCTGCACGCCTTAATCAGAAATTTGCCAAAAGAAAGCCGTTTGCATAACATTCTGCAAAGACGCCACCATTCAGCTGCAATCAATAGCCATGTAAGAAAAATTGAGGGGGTTTTCGGCTGAACTGCAGGCTGTGTTTACAAATGGCAGAGAGTAGACAAGTATCAACGTCTTTTTTTTCTTTTTCATGATTTATTGTATTGTAACTGTGTGATACTATACAGAAGACATACTTCTTGCCATGGCTATGTTGATTCCATAAAGGTGCAGGACTTTATATTGCAGGGGGAAATGAGCGCATGGTAAGTAAAAATGTGATGAGAACAAAAATAAAAGAACCCAGAATCTGCTTGGGGTTCAGAGAATGTGTCCTTGCCAGACTTTGGAAAAATCCCTCAGCAGCATCCGAGAAATGCGCTTGTTAAGGATCCTTCTCCGACTTTGAGAAGCAGCTACAACCTCAATGCTAATCAATTAATACTTGCAACCTCACACAATAACCCGGCCAACAAGCTCGAAACTGGAGCACAAACTACACAAAGGCAGGATTAGCTCTATTAGCACAGGAATCTCCGAGGCAATTAACCTGCTGTGAGCAAAGCCCTTTCCTCAGATTCCAGCGTGAAGCGGACGGGGAGGCCGAGTGATGGAGGAGTTTAAGCTCTCAGCACTGGGGTCAAAAGCAAAATGGGATTGGTTATAGGAAGTAGTGATAAGGAAGTTTACTCTTTCTCAGCAGTCTTTTGTTTTTTTTTTTTTAACTCCTATACTGCTGAATCCTTCATTTCCCATGCGTTCTCTTTGCTTTTTCTTTAAAACAATACTGCCAAGGGAACGTTCACAACGGACTATGCCTTTGCATGGACTTCCAAGACCCATCTGTCCATAATGACTTAAAGTCGCATCAGCGTAAATACAGTTGTCTCTCGACATATTACGGTCACTTTTCACAGTCTCACTGTATCGCAGATTTTTAATTTGTATATATCTAATTCTGTATCGTGGATTTTTCGCTAAATAGCAGGATTTTGCAGCATATAGGTATTTTTATATATTATTTTAATTTTTATTGCAGTAAAACAGCATTTTGTAGCCTAAAAAAATGTTAAACAATATAAAAAATAATTAAAACATACTAAAAGAATATTTAATCGAAATAAAATCCATAGCGTGCAGCGCAGGCCACTGATTGGCTCAGCGACCGTAGCATCAGTCTCCTCCGTCTCCTGAGTGTAGCAGCGTTCAGCATCTTGCCTTGTCCATTTCACTTCAATGTCTGATCGCTGCACATACTGTTGCTCTGTGGTGTTGTGTTTTTGTAGATTTTCATAAAAAATGAATTTTTTTCCAAGCCCTACAATGTCGATGAAACATTCTGCGCCTTTTAAGACTTCTAGCACTGAACCCAAGGACCAGAGGAAGATGCTTACTATCGCAGAAAAGGTGGAACTCCTCGACACGCTAAAGGAAGGGAGAAGCTACACTATAAATAATAAAATAAATATGAAGTCGCTACTTCACGGATTTTCGTCTGTCGTGGGGGTTCTGGCACCTAACCCCGGCGATAGACAAGGAACCCTGTACTCGAGGGAAAATGTCTGTTTGTTCAACTACCAAACAACTACCTATATTTATGATTATGAGGATTGCATCACAGAATTTTTCCTTTTGTTCTTTAAAAAATAAAAAATAAAAAAAAATAATTAACCCATTTTCAAAGTAATACTGGGCAATTAATTGAATAGTTGACAACTAATTTATTTGTTGCAGCTCTACTGATCACACAGCAGAAGGGTTTCCAGTTCTGTTTTGTGTTTTCTGGCTTGTTTCCAAATCTGCACTTGGAAACAGTTGGACGATACATTGAGCATGGTGAAATGTCTTTCTAGAGTTGAAGTGAAGAGCATTGTCTAGTTTGTAGAGGTTGGAAAATATAGTTGAATATCAATGGCATGTAGAGCCCCACATGTTTTCAGCAAATAACTGTGGCTTAAGGACAATTTTGGGTTACTTGTACTTGACTTAAGAATTTCCATTTTATGCTACTTTCTCTTTTCACTCCACTACAATACAGGGGGAAATATTGTACTTTAGGTACTGTTAAGATGAGGCTTGACAAAATGACTAATACAACAGGCTTTAAAATTCAACACAGAGTTTAAGATTAAAATGGCAGTTTCCAACCTGTTTGACTTCTTACAAACAGTGTGAGTAGCTGGGCTCACATTTCAAATGTCTATGAGTTGTTAACAGTTCCACTTCATGTGATTTTTTCCTCTAGCCTCTAACATGGTTTCAATAAATGTTAAAATTATTCAAATTCTCCAAAAAACTTTGTATGAGCTATTGTTTTTCTCTTCTTTCCTCCCTTACTAATCATGCTTTGAGCCCTCAGATTTATCTGCTGTCCCTGTATATAAAAACTGGATAGAAAGTACTTCCCACCTGCAGCAGGTACAACAGCAAAATGCTGCTGACACACTGAAGTTTCACTATCAATAATCCATCCATCCATTATCTATACACTGCTTGTTGACCATTAGGGTCGGGGGGGGGGGGGGGTCTATCCCAGCTGACTCAGGACAAAGACAGGGGACACCGTGGACAGGTTGTCAGTCTATCACAGGCCTACACATAGAGACAAACAACCTCAGATGTTTTCGGACTATGGGAGGAAACCAGAGAACATGGGGAGAACATGCAAACTCCACACAGAAAGATCTCAGGCCCAGGCTGTAAGGCGACAGTGCTAACCGCCAAGACACTGTGCAGCCCCGCACTGATCCAGCATATTTAATAACATATCAGTCAAAGCAACCAAACCAACTACATTTTGAAACTGTGTACTTTACACTAAAGTAATGTTTCATGCAGAAGTTCTACTTGTAATGGGGGCTTTTCAATTTGCGGCATTGGTACTTTTGTTTGAATAAAGGATCTGAATACTTCTTTCACCACTGGGGACAAACTGCAGGAGTTTTCTGGTGAGCTGAGTTTTCCTGGATACTATCCAAACTCATTACAACAAGAAACAGACTTTAAATCAATCTCTATTACAGTATTTGTAGTCCAAAGATGAGAATTATACCTTTACATATTTTGCTAATGTTACAACATGCATATACTATTAAAATTCCTGAGATAAAGGCATGCTGGCAGCACACATGACACCTGAAGACAGTCAGTCTTAAATGGAGTCTTCTTTAAAACAACAACAGAGGCTGTGGAGGACTGTGGGATTAGCTGGTGATAACAGTGTGGTTGAAAGACATGCGGCTGCCTGAAATGGAAGCAGTCCCCAGAGACTGGTCAGCTCTGTGCTGAACATTAGACGACGTGTTCAGTGTGATTTCTTCACATCACTCCAGGGAGGCTGACCTGTTCTGCAGCGCTGGCCTACTTCTCCCTTTGTCTCGTGTTTTATAAGACATGCTCAGAACCGAACAAAGCCGGTTACAACTGTTTAGTCCAGAAAAGGAATGAATAGAAAGTGGACACATTGGTAGGAAAGATTTAATTATTTTTTTCATTTCTGATTGAAAGTGCAAATTAAACTGAACAAGAAAATTCTAAAATATTCATTGTACTCTGAACTCTGTAATCTTGTCCAAGGATGCTGTCTTTTGCATCAAACTTTCTTTTGTTCTTTCCAAGTTGCAATTGAAAACTTTTACTTTATTTTATGACTCAGTGGGTGTAAAACTGACAGCTTTTGCTGAACAAAAACTACTGTGAACAAATAAAAGTTTGGTGGTCTGAAACAACTCAAAACTTTCACAAAAATAACCTGAAAGCCTTTCTACAAACTATAATGTTGTAGACTATACTGTCCAACAACATGTAACGAAGTTAAAACTTGTTGAAAATGCATCTGTAACAGTAATCCTACAGTACAGTTTAAGATACTTAGCGCTTTGACTCCAGACACCGCCAAGTACAGTTTTCCAAATGTACTTAAGCTAGTTAGTTTTTTAGAAAGATGGGGTATTTTCACAGAATGGTATCTTTTAGTTTGATAAAGCATCTGCATAATTTCCTTGTTTCCTTGAAATAGTTTTAAACAGCTTTTGGAAATGTTTCAAAACTAAAAAAACAAGCAGGACTATAGTGAAATATTCTAAAACACTTACACATGGGGGTATTTTATAGGCTGGTTCAAATGTTTCTTTCTAATAGGACTGCAAAGTTGTTGAAGCACTTTTGGAAAAATGTAATTAACAGAAACTGAAAAATTGAAGAGCTCATTTTGGTTGTCCAGCCAACATAAAATACTATAAGAGACAGTGTGCAACACTGTTAGAGAACAAAGTTAATTAGACCTTTTCAGATTATATTTTATTGTCTGCAATTTGCTAATTTACTAGTTTTATTGTGTTTCACTGTATTCATCTATTTAGGACTTTTATTTATAATCAAATATATCACAAGTTATTTTTCACAAGTTATTGTTAAGGGATTTGCTCAGCAACAAGAGCTGTTTGCCATTCATGGCAATAAAGCAAACTGAATTGAATGACTGCATAAAGATATTCAGGCTTTTGGCAAACAGCGCAATGGAAGTGAATTTTGTGGAAATTTTAGAACTTAAGCTAACATCCCTCATACTGGAGCTTTATATCTAGTGTTTGTGGCCAAATTCTCGTGCTGGTGCTCTGGTAGAGATGCAGCAATGACTGGTCATCTAGAGCTCAGGAGGAGAGCAACTGTAGCTACGGTAACCGAGTAGGTTACAGCAGCTCGGAGTACAGTGGATCCTATGGTGCCAAATCCTAAGAAGCATTCAAGACAAGTTTCTGATGCTCCAGATTAAAAGAAACTGCAGAGGAGGGATTACAGAGTAGAAAAGAAAGATAGCTGGTGAGACAAACGTGACACTTGCAATTACTCTGACAGCCAGAAGGGGATGAAAAATGTTTCTCATTGTAGGTTTAATACAACAATCAGTAAAACTCTTTCTGAATGAACTAATCAAAATAATATTCACTAACTAAACTGAATATCTTTGAGATCTTCTCTGATTAAGATGGACATGTTTCAATTTTCAGACATTTTACATACTGATAGATTAATACATTTGGACTGAAAGCCTGTAATAATCCCTCCAAAATTCTTGGACATCAGATTCTGACTGAGTCACCTTTTATGTTACTATCACACTCAAATATTAGTTCTATGAGTTTGTTCACCTATGCTGCCGTATTACTTTGTTACATGGATTTTTGCTCACAGGCTTGATGCAATATGCATCTCAAGTATTGGATGTGCTATTTTTTTTCTACAGCTCTTAAACTTAGATTAGACAATTACAAATAAAATGAATATTAAATATGCCACCGCAAGGCTTTATTAATGAAGAGCTGTAATATTTGAGTTTAAACGTGTAGGAGGGTAAAAGCATCAAACAAATGCAGCGAGTAGACTTCTTTATGTTTCTGCACTGAATCACAGTGGACTCTAAGTTTCCCTCCTGCAGGCAAACTCAGCTCTTCAATGTACTCTGTCTTGTTTGTTCATTCTTCTCTCTGTCTCCCCTGTTTGCTGTTGGTGTGAGTGTGCACAGACCCTCGTCGGAAGCAAACTCACCAGGGTCTTTTGTTGTTAAGTGCAATCCAACCAAAGAGAGGATGATACTCAGAAAGGCCCTAAATAGATATCTGAGAGCCACTTTCAAAGGTATAACGGAGAAATAAAAGCCTCCAAAGGTGTGTGAGCAGATGGCCGTGTTCAGCATAAAAACTTCACAAGTTGCTGAACGGCAAGGGCTTACCTGCATTAAGTTCCATGGAGAAAGTAAGAGTATCCCAGGGAGATTTAGTGATGGCAGCCTTCAGCGATGTGCTTTAGAAGTGACAGGACAAGTCCCCGAAAAAGCCCATAAATGAAGACTCCTCCGAGGCGGCGGAGTAGGGAGCCTGGGGGAGGTGTGCACAGGTACAGACTCTGCAGCAGCGTGATTGATCTGAATGTGGATTACCTCCTTGTGGCGGGTCAGAGCTGCTGATCTCTCCTGGGACTGAGGGGTAGTGAACAGCCTGCAGCTCTGAGAGCAGGACCAGCCAGCAGCAGCAGGGTCTGTCTGCATGATGTCACAGGTGTTGGGTTTCAGGGGAGGTTTCTGGAGGCTCGGAGGCGGGCGCTGGTCTGGTGGGAAGATGTGCTGAGGGGTAGAACCCGTGCAGGTAAGACAGGCTCCTCCCTCATGCTTTACCCACAATCAGGAGAGGAGAGTAATGGGGTGGGGGGGGTGTATGCAAACAGGCCAAGTCTATCGCGGGTCACGCTCGGCTTTTAGACTCAGGAACACAAAAAGCCTTTTGCAACACGATAACATCACAATGGCGAGGCCCTAAAAAGTTTATCACATACTTGATCTAACCCTTTGAACCCTAAAACCCACCAGCAGAATTATTTAAAGCAATCACCAAGATTGCACCGTTTCACAGAGCCACAAACTATAAAAGAGAAGCAGTTGTTGGATTATAAGATTTTAGAGTCACAAACTTGTAACAATAAAAGGAGAAGACAAGAAAAAAGTGAGAGAAAAGCATACTCGATCAATAAAATAAATGCATCATGGCTCCAAAAACACTACACAGAGGAGCAAAATGTCAGCAAGCTGTTGGAAGATACATTCAGCATGGTGAAATAGCTTAAAAATGTCTAGTGTGTACAGGTTGTAAAACTGTAATTAGTTAAATATCTATAGTACGGAGAGTCATCTTTTTTTCCCCAATATGGGTAACATTGCTTCTCTCCGCTCTGTATAAACTCAGACTGCAGTTCACCTGAAACATCTCTGAATGCCACATGACTGCTGGTTGGAGCTGAGTCATGGCTTCGCAGCTGCTCTCAAGAGTCCTAAATTTTTTGTTATTTTCAGGATCTGGTGCAAACCTTTCATTTCGGATGACTTTTTGAAAGCAACATGTAGAATTAAAGGATTTTGATGAACTATCACAACTTTAGGCTTAGATTTGGTTAATTTTCTACACTGAACTGTACAATACACATGAAATATCCATAGATTATTAGAAAGTTGAAAATCTGACAGTGCAGGTAAGTCAATGGCATTAAACTCATCTGCAACAAAGATCATCTTTCTTTACCTGTGCTGTGGCTCCTCTAACGGGGGTATCCATTTTAACTTAACATCACAGGGCACATTTTCAAAAGCCTGCCAGCTCATGTTTCCCATAAAGATTCATCATTTCAGCAATATGAACTCCTGCAATTTCACAGGGTCAAAAGACACATCAAACAAGCTGTGGTTCCCCTTGAAAGTGAGTGGCCACCTGGTAGAGGCAACTGGCTCTAATTCCTCTCCCTTCATTCAGTTACAAAAAGCCGCTCGGCATCTGTGATTAGTGGTGTGAGCTGCCTCTTAATGACCCTCTAACATCACAGATCCAGAAACCAAATGTGTCAGGCTGAAATCCAATAATACTGGAAGTGAACTGATCAGTGAACTTCAAAAAATTGGTTAGCAAACGTCTGGAGGAAAAGTTGAGGCTTACTCAGCAGCAGGACTGTGCAGATGGGTGCAATGCATCACTTTTCTCCAGCAGGAAAGAACTCTAACACCCCCTTTAGGGGCTGCTCATATGAAACTTCTGACTGAATGCCAGGAACACACATGCCCTCTGCTCCGAAACACTGGAATCAGCACATTGCTGCTCCACACCAAACTACACACAAATAGATTTGTGAGGTCTTTGTTGAAATCCCAGAATTCAGTAAGAAACCTTGAGGAAGACACCAGTCTGCACTTTGCTAAGTGGGCTGCTCTGTGTATTGATCAGGTAATCAGTGCTGGATTTACCAAGATTTCATTGGTGCACAAGTTTCTGGTTTTGATTTATTTCCGTTAACACTATTAACAAACTTACTGGAGTTCGCCAATTGTCAGTCCAACAACTGGTGATGACACTATGTGAACAGAGTCCAATGTCCTCAGATCAGTGTTTTCAAAACATTAATGTATTTGTTGCAGCACATCATAATATCAACGCTGACCAATACAGAAATTTGTACCTATTGAAAATGGATAAACTGAATTTAACCACTTTAATGTCAGTATATTCACTATATTTATCAAGGCATAATGGTATTAATTTTATTTTTAACAATGAAAAACACATAAATAAATAATAGTTAAGTTGTTGATACACATTAAATATAGATGGGAAGTAAGAGTTACTTTGAGGAAAACTGTCATCAGAAAGATGTAACAAATAAACTACAAAGCAACTGTTACACTTAGAAAATTCTGCTACAAAATGCGTGTGGTCCAAAAGTGAAAAGTGTGTGGGAGATCCAAGCTACTATCAGCATGTATGGTACCATGCTACCATTCTAGATCAGCAGGAAGACCTCTGGTTTTAGGCTGAGTGTTTTTACTCTCCCCTTCCTTGTAGCTGCTAATTAGCTTTTACTGTCCAAATCAACTCAGCAGTGATGAGGAGAGGCAGAGAAACACCACGTGCTGACTGAACTGGGCCTAAATTTCCTTTTCTTGAGGTGCCAACACGGTACGCAACATTCTGATAACTGTTCATGGATACTTTAATGACTGATAGCGACTTAATATCCACTCTTGGCTGCTAATTTACTTCTCATACACACTTAACTCTAAATTCAAGTTGGATTTTCTAATTTAGCAAGCTGAATTCTCAAGAGGCAGAACCAGAGATTGGCTGAGTCAGTCGCTGATATGTTAATCCAATCATTCAACATTACTATACTTTATATTTGTATTGTTTTCACATTTTACTGAAAACTTAATTCCTCCTAAATGTCTGGTATGGTATTGGTTATGGTATAGGGTAACCCATTTTCACCATTCATCAGTATTTCTATGTGTCTCACCACCGAAAGAATGAGCACTGGGTTCAATACAGCTGAAAGACCAGACTGAACAATACAGTGTACTAATCAGGGGAGTGATCTAAGGCTTTAGCTGCTCAACTCTTCTGATTGTTGAATGCTGTTTTTGTAATTGAGCATGAACTTTAATTATCTCGTCACGTCTTTCAAAAAGAGATACAATCTATTCCCTTACATTTTCATTCAGCTCCGCTGCGCTCTATTTTTAGCCTGAGTGCTCTCATTGTGGCATGAGTGCTCAATATAGCCTGTTTTATGAACACTACATCACACAGGCATCAGAGAGATACAGTATGCATCCACTGTCTCCGGGAGGAATGTCACATGAGTATGACATTAAAGAATTTTGGGCCTTGGTAAGAAGATCAATGTGTTTCCAGATCAATAGGAGTTGTGAAAATGCTGATACAGGCAACCTGCAGGGCTCCATTGAGCTTTCCAAAGATGGAAAATAAGTCAATTTTAATTTTATAAAGTCTGATTCAAGCATTTTTATTTCACTAAACCACAATGCATGCAATAAATTTAATGGATCGACTTATCACGTCTGGAAATGAATAATAACATATTTCTGCTTTTGCCTCTGTAATCTTGAGACTGTGTACATTTTTGTCAGTTTTCAGTGTGTGTGTGCGACCTGACACGTTCCTGCAAGCTATATTTCCCTCTATGTCCTGAAAATATCCCATACATTCATATACTTGATGCATTTGTTGAAATTGCATTATAAAATGAGATCTGGTGACAAATAAATAGTCATAATTCAACTGTTATTATTCTGATTCAATTCAAGTCTTCCATCTTGGTATCCCAATATTGTCAGTGTAATTTAGTAACTGATTTTATGATACTGTAATGCAGTCTCAATCTTTATGTAAACCTTCAGCCTGGCTCACACTACAAGAGCTTGAAAATCCTAATAGACTCTGAAATCAGCTTGCAAAGTGCACATGAAGAGAAACTTCACAAATATTCTCCCACAGAAAACATCACACATATCAGGTTTCAGTATGAACTTGATGCCATTTTCCTGTGCCAGAATCACTGAGGTATCTGCATCCATGAAAACAGCAACAGAGAAAAGGTGAAGACAACACTGACAAGCCTGGCTGAGACGGACACAGCTTCACAGACATTAACTGCCTCAAACTGCAACGGTGACCTCAGCTGAAAAGCCAAAGGAAAACACCGTGGTAATCACAATTATGTATCATGATTATTCAGAGGCAAATCATTTTTAGTGCACACATTTCAACAGAGCTGCTGTGTCTAAATCCTGCTTAAGTACAAATCTTTGAATTAAATTACGTCTAGTCCTTTTTCACACTCATAGACACTGTATTTAGGAGTTTTTTCACTTCAAAAGAGCCTCATGAAGGTTCGAGGATGGAGTTCACAGGGCTTTCACCCAAAAGTCTGGGGTTTGTGTCCCACATCGAGAGTGTGTTCAAATGTGACATCAAAGGCTTTTGAGTGGCCAGTTGAAGCCAGTCAGGAGGGAGAACAGATATGAGACTCAAAGTTGACACTGGACAAGAATGTGGATTCAGTGATGCAACATCAGCAACATTCTTCTCTCATTTTGTTCCTCCTTTAACATCGCTTGCCCAAAACCCCAAAATACTTCCAACAGAGACAACAGATCATGATCCATTTTGAGTTACTTGCTCTTCACCTTCTGCTACATACATATGAATTCTGTCCATCTGTTCTCTGTTGTATTTCATCCTTCTACTGTGTCATGCAGCCACATCTTCCAGGGAATTTTCACACCGGCTGCCACTGCAGGTCTGTGTACGCAGTAGCATGACGACTCCCTTAAAGTGCAGCCAAAACGTCTCGATCCTTGCCTGGTGGCTGGCAGTTCATTTGGAATAAGCTTGATTTGATCCTCAGCATAGTTTTTCATGACCATTTTAAATGTGAGTATCACGGTGAAAAGGCTCATTTAACCAAAAGCTAAAATTAAAATGAGTAATATTTGATTAACTGTGCAGCCACATTCAATCATAAGAAATGTCAGGCTACATTTATAAAAATTCTAACCTCCAAAGATAAGTGACAAAAAAAACAAAACAATATTTTCAGTTTAAGTTTACACTGCGGATATACAGAGAATGGTTTTCACAAAATCACCGGTGTCACTGCATAGTGTGTGCACAGCATAATTTTCTGCTTGTCAGTGTCATTAAATGCAAGAATGCATTCTGGAGTGTGGACATACTAACGGTAATCAGTGTGGTTGTGTTGCCTCATGAGATTAGAGAAGTCACAGACTCAGGAGATTTATGCCTTGGCAACGTGATGCACAGAGTGTCATTATCCTCCACAGAATGCATTAACATTTTCTTTCTCTAATTACAAATACAGCCTCTGTTCATCAGTGGATAATTAAAGGTCTGTCTAAAGGTTTCCTGGTGGCGCTGACAGCCACATATACAATGCTGTGTGAGCTGCTGTTCAGTCCAGGGAGAATCGGCAATCTGTCCAATCACACCTGCTTCTCATCGCTTTGCTTCCTACAGAAGCACGAGAATTTGTGGAATTAAGAGCTGCTCTGAACATGAACACACAGCATGCAAACCGTCATATAGTGATGATGATAGAAGTGTCTGAGCAGTTGATGGCTGTTTTACATGGACAAGAACAAAAAATGAGAGTAGGTGACACTCTGCAGCCAAGTGCTCATGTTACTGATTGTAACAATGAAAGCTGCCTTCACACAGCTATCTTACTCAGTGAGTCGTAACAGGATAGCACACTGCGACACTTTCCACTTTGGTCTTAAGGCCATGTTCAGACAGACAGTAGATCCATGTGAACACAGTGGAGGTGACAATACAGACTCTTCCAGTAAAAGATTCAAATATTTCAAATTGCTAGACAAAACCGGGTGATCCACATCTTCCAGCCCGTAACTGGATCAATCAGTGACTCAAACTATCACAAGACAGAACATGGATACTGGATTCTGCAAAATCATTATCTTTGGTGACAAAATGCGATAGGTAGAGATTTCAAATGTTGTAGCAAGACTACATCAATAAAATATACTGTATGAACACGACATCTCAGTTAAGAAACTTAAATAAGTCTACTGAAGGGAAACATGCAACAAATCAAACTATGTTTACAAATTGACTACCTACAGTACATTAACTATTTAACACACACCTGACGTGCCAACTGTGATTGAGACCTGTGTCTAAGTTAGGGTTTTCCCCCCTCTGTCTCATTATAAAACCCAAACTTGTGTCATAAGTCAGGAAATTCAAACACACTCCACCTTTTGCCTCATTTCTTTTGGTCATGTGGGTGTTCATCACAGCAGGCAGTGGTCAAAGCTGCACTAATTTGAACTTTGACAACTTTGCACGGTTTGTCGCTCTGCTAAGCACAGCAACAACCCATTACGGTGCAGAGCAAGCCACCGGAAATAAAGGGGTTTTAGCGTGTATGGTGCCTTTGGTCTAAAAATCCCTTAATAAGTGTGCATTAAATGAAGATTTAGTAGTTCAAAGTAGTACTATGAATCTTAAGAATAAAGAACTTTCTGATTTTAATTAACTGAACTTGGAAATGTGAGTTCTTTATTCTAATTCAATTTGGCAAGACAATACAGGTTAACTTAATTAAATTTCACTTGGGTCACTCTTGAAATCTTAGATCTCCCGGACATAACTAAATACTACAAGACTACAATAATAAATCATATAATTCAGCAGACGAACCCTTTAACATAGCACCCAAGCACCACAGTCTGATATATGTATTTCTTTATAATCCAAAATAATAAACACACCCAAAAACTGTTATTGATTTATAGTTGTTGTTGTTTTGTTTACTCTACTCGTAAAGGAAAATAACTATAATAATAATTGAAATATTTCTTGTGTTCTCCATTTTTGTCTTTCAGTAAATGTAACAACTTGTAGCACAGCGTTTCCTTCTCAGATCTTACAGTATGTACACTAATATAGAATATAGAATTTCTAGTTTTCATCATTTTAAGGTATAGCTTCACTCCTAACTGAGCCTAACTCAAAACACAACATGAATTACAAAAATGTTAGAAAAAAAAGAAAGACAAAAAGTGGCTGAGTGGTAGGCATGATTTGATGCTTGTGACCACAGAAACCAAAAGTTCACCACTCAAACTGCAGCTAAAATCAGATAAATCACTGGTACCTGTTTGTAGATTTATGTGTTCCTTCAGAGAATCAAGGCTTCCAGTACATAGGTGGCTGTCCATGACCAACATGGCAGCTCTGGGCCATATTCCCAGAGTCTGGAGGTTATCCAGCTCTGAATATTCCCAGGAGCTCCCAGCTCTGTGTGGCTGTCTCGTTTTCAGGAATCTGTCCACAGCCGTTCACGAAGCTAATTAACCACTCAATTAATCAACAAGCAGCTTTGTACTGATTACAGCACAGCAACCTTCAACCACAAATTCTCTATTACCCACAAGATCATGAGAGCTTGCAGGTTATCTGCTGGACAATCTGAGACAGCAGCAGTTACAAACTTTTCCTGAATCCCTCCGTCAGCTACCTCATTGCCTCATTGCCTCCACTGACCTTCCTCCCACCCCTCTCCAACTAACACGCCAATTAAGCCAATTGAGCAAAACCCGGTGACAGGACACACAACTCTAACAGATACCATGCCATCAGATTAGCAACCTTTAATCATGAGAAAAAACACAAAATGTATTTTGAGCATTTTATCTTATGACCTTGACATCTTAACACTAGGGCTGAAACGATTCCTCGAGTTATTCGAGTAATTCGATTACTAAAATTCCTCGAGGCAAAATTCTCTGAATCAAAGCTTTGTTTAATGAACTGCATGCTAGACCCCAGGTCACGAAATGGCAGACCGTGGTCCGAGGCCGATCCCAGACTTCATTCGATACAAACCGGGTCCTTAAATTTGACGGGACATTATTTTAACCAGCGCAGCTGTTCTATCGTTTACAGCAGGAGTGCCCAACCAGTCCGCGGTTTAAACGGTCGTCTAAGCTAGCGATCGGTGAACTAAAACAAGGACAGACTCAGTTACTACACAGCTTATTTCTTGCCTTAAATGCTTTCAGAAGTACTTTTCCCTGAAGTGTTTTTGAAATAAAATAGAAAATTTGCGGCCGAGCCGCTATGTTTATGTCAAACTGACAGCTCGGTCACGTGAGCACGGAGCGGCCCGCTGAAGCGCAAGTGCTGTCATGTGACAATGTTGTGGCCCGCTAGTAACTGCTCACCATGTGTGCGATTTTCAGATGTGGTGTTGACATGCTTGAAAAATGCATCTAGTGGGCACGTACCTTCACTGTATGTTTTCTGTAAGTATTTATTCACCACTGTGCCAGAATTCCGGCGTGCAGCGCGGCGTTTGGCTCGAAAAAAAAAAAAAACACAGTAAAACATGTCATAAGCTGGTCTGGTGATACTGATCAGGTCAGGCAAGGTTTACAGTGGTGGTGGTGTAGCTATAGACACTCTACTGATGACTACTTGAGGAGCTCATGTTAGGTGATTTAATTTACTACCTCAGTTAGGATTAGATATTTTCTGTCAAGCAAATACCAGCAAGTCCCTGTCAAGCCCAGCTTAGACTACAGCACAGTGCTTGTAAAAAGTATCCAACTCCTTGGAAGTTTTCCCCTTTTATTGCTTTTCAACACTGAATCATGGCCACGCTAAGTTGTTACTTTGATAATAATTTGCAAAAACAGACTCTTTAATGTCAAAGTGAAAACTGATTTCAACAATGTAAAGTCAATTAATTAAAAATATAAAATGTATTTACCCCTTTGAAGTCAGTATTTAGTACCCTTTGCTGTAATTACAGCACTGAGCTTGCATGGGTAGGTCTCAATCTGTTTGCACATGTGAACACTACAATTTTACTCCATTCTTATTTGCAAAACTGCTAAAGCTCATTCAGGTTGCACAGGACCGTGAGTGAACAGCCACAAATTCTGAATTGGACTGAGGTCTGGACTCTGACTCAGTCACTCCAGAACATTGCCCTTGCTGTCTTCAGACCATTTCTATGTAGCTCTGGCTAATGTTCCTCTGAGCATATCTGTGACACCGTTTCCAAATCTTTGCGCTCCATGTGTTTGAGTTGTATTAATATTTAGAAAATCAACATGTCAGCACATATGAGAGATGATGGAAACCTTCATGTGGGCTGAGGAAGCAGCATCCGAGCAATGTGCTCCACCACTAATGCTCACAATCTAAGCCCACCACCTGCCACACGACTGACACAGCAGGCTGCCGTATAATTCTTCTCATGCAGTCAAAAGCACTCCTAATATCCACAGGAATCCAAATGTGTTCATCAGTGGCAATCAGTGGTCCCCTCTACACAACACGCCTGATGATCTATGTTGATGATGTTTTCTAGGGCTTCATAACACCCACACAATCCATGGATGTGTTCTGCCAGGGGGCCATAATAATGAGGTGGTAACAACCCACATGTTTGTTAGAGCTGATGCTGCAGGTAGGCAAAGTCACAGCAAGCTGCACATCGACACGCACCTGTCGAGCTATTTTAGCCGTGACATGAGTGGAGCTGCAGAATGAGATCTAATGACAAGAGCACCTGCAGCAGGAAAGGCAGGTTTCTGTATTGATGCTGATTTTGAACATTGTGATGAGCTGATTACTGGTTTCATAGCTGTGAAAACAAAACATACAAGAAATTATAGCTGTAATTATAGATGCTTAATTGGTGTTGCTACCCTCTGTTTGAATCTTGCCCATGAACCTTGGAGAGGACAACAAGCGCCATTTTTCTGCCTTCTGGATGTCCTCGTCCAGCAGCAGCCTTCTCATCTAAAACAGCGCCATCAAGAACTTAAAATCCTCCATGTAGGCTAACTTTATAAGCCTCAATTGTTTTATTTTCTACAGAGAACTAGAGTCACGCCCGGTAAGTACTATTTGTCCTTTATTTGGCTCACTAGCAATTAACATTGCAATTGAAACTGTCAGATCCTACATCACAACAGAAACAGAAAGGCTGAGAGGATCAATCAGGACTCCGTTCCTGTAAATGTTAACATCACCTCATGTTTGCCATGAGTTGCTGCAGTGGAAAACTGTCCATATTCAATTAAAAAAAATAATTAAAAACCCTTTCCAGCTTATCCAAGAATATTGAAATGGTCAATTTACTTTTAGAAGTGGGACAACTTTCTCCACCTGTAAAGTAACACTTTATCCTTAAGTTTATGCTAAAAATTCAAAAAACAACACATCTGAAGACGCCTGGTTTTTACTGGACAGAAAAGGTATGAGAAATTGTAACTCAAGCTGTCAGACAAAAAGTCCAATATTTGCCTCAGTTGTTGTGGAGTAGAGGTAGAACATAATATAAAATGGAATATTCAAGTAAAAACTCTGAAAATTTCTCAGTTACATTCCACCACTGGGTCCAGTGGTTTATTTTGTAAATATTCTAGCAGGTGTTGTGTTTTAACATGAGTGGAGGGGAGTGTTTGTAAATTTTCTCAAGCGTTTATGTGTCCTGCTGTCACTTTATTCTGCATCACAGCATAAACCAGACAGCAGTAATGCTAAATATGTCAAACTGAATATGATCAATTCATTAATGCATGCATAGAGACTTAACTGGACTCTCACCAACACACAGCTCATCCTATGCTAATTTCACTCTGTTCACAGTCTTCTCTCTCCTCCTTCACTTTGGCCTCATTGAGAACAACAAACACATTCAAAAACACTAAAAACAGTTTCTATCATTAGACATTCAACCCTGTCCAAATGATAATATAATATGTAGTGTAGAAGCAATGTAATGTACTATTTCCCAGAAAATTAAGAGAAAACTTACAATAAAATGTGTGTGTTCAAAAACACAAGCACAAACTAAGTTCAAGTTTGTCCTGTTATAATAAGTAGCTGATGAATTGTATGATGGCAGCATTTTTTAGCTTCCTTTAGGACCTGTGCTGCCTCTTTGTTTTTCGGGTGTTTGCTTAGTTTCTTGAGAAAACCGTCACAGAATGATGAATGTAAAGTCAGTGGGTTCCATTTGTTTCCATTACTTATCAGCCGTACACACACACAGACAGGATATACAGGTTATTTAGCATCTTGATTGGGATATCATCTGTAAGTTGAGCAGATGTGTCCTTTGTCAGGGTGAAACACCTAAACAAATTGATCAATGGAGAGTGAGAAAGAGCTTGTAAAGCTGGAGCACCTCTCGGTGAGTAGAAGTGGTGGGATTTAGAGGTGGCAGAGACGAGAGATGATGTGTTTGATCTCTGTGCAAGGCGAGGCATTCATCAACTTTTGAAAGTGGTGCAGCTCTCAAAAGTTTACTTCCAATTCTACTTCTGCTCTCCCATCATCTATCATTCACACTAACACGCCGCTGGAGAAGGCCTCGCCGTGTCAGACTCAGGAAACATATTTACTGACTGCTCGAGATGTTTATGTCTGACTTTGATGTCAGCGAACTTATGGATGCTACCAGACTCTACATCAGCATCAGCTGGAATGGAGTTTTATATTTATATTTTAGTCAGTTGACTCATTCAACAGCATCCACCTCTCTCTGGAAATAGTCTCAGCGTCATTACGATCTAAATCATCAAATTGGAGTAGGTCTGCTGGGACTTGTGTTTTTAAAAAAAAAAAAAAACAAAAAAAAAAAACCTATAGAGTCAAAGAGATATGCAGTGATTGCATTAATGATCAGAGAGGAGTTACTGACAACTAAAGCCAGAATATAAACAGCCTCACAGAGTCTGTAAAAGAGGAAATACCGTATTTTCGCGACCATAAGGCGCACTTCAATGTCTTAAATTTTCTCCAAAAGGGACGGAGCGCCTTATAATGCGGTGCGTCTTATGCGTACACCGAGTTCCAAAATCTGTAAATTTTAGTGTGACTTTGATGAGCTCTGCTTGACTGACTGAGAGCATTTCCTGCTGACACGCTGCTTATATAGAGAGAAGACGGACGTGACAGAGGACAGCATGAGAACGTTAAAGGGGGAAGTGTGGGCGTGAAAGAAGACGCTAAAGGCACGCCCCCAGTTGGTATATAGTGCCGGTATTTGCATTATGCAAAACAACATGGGTTTGGCTAAGGACCCCTTCAAATGGCACCTGCCAAGAGACACGCTTACGAAGCACAGTTTAAACTGCAAGCTATCAGCTACGCGGAGGAACATGGGAATCGAGCAGCCGCGAGAGAATTCAAGATCAACGAATCCATGGTTCGCAAGTGGAGGAAGCAGGAAAACGAGCTTCGCCAAGTCAAGAAGATGAAGCTGAGTTTCCGCGGAAACAAGGCGAGGTGGCCCGAATTGGAAGACCGACTTGAGCAATGGATTAATGATCAAAGAACAGCTGGGAGAAGCGTCTCTACAGTCACCATTCGATTGAGGGTAATAACGCTTGCAGAAGAAATGAAAATTGAACATTTTCAAGGAGGTCCGTCTTGGTGCTTTCGTTTTATGAAGCGGCGGCATCTTTCCAACAACAACGTGAAAACATTGCTAAATACTTCAATAAAGTACAACTGAACTCAGTTTTGCTTCCGCTGCCTTTTTTAAAACACACGCTAGCATGCATGTTTTAAGCTAGTACAGGTATGTTTTACCTGCCCGCGCTCTATAATCCGGTGCGCCTTATGTATGTGTTAAATACAGAAATAGCACCCGGAACTGAGACTGCGCCTTTTAATACGGTGCGCCTTGGTCGCGAAAATACGGCACCTGAAAACTGAGCGAAGCAGCTCAAAGACAGACATACAGATCTGTACAGAGAATTCAACCTGCGAGAGTTTCAGTTGTAACTTTATATTAAATACCAAGGTTTAGTGTTCACATTCTGAAAGATTACTGTTAGTATTGAAGTACTGGGGCAGCTGCATATGTTGTACTCTGAACACAACGCTCACAAAGGCTCATAGCTCACAGGGCAGCCCATAAGGTGCACTGTTTGCTACTAGGGACGCAAATTTTTAACAGTTTTCCTCATCAGTCACATTGTTTATCAATAATCCATTCATCAGTAAAATGAATGAAGAGCCACAGAAGCCACAGTGTGAGTGAGTGAGTGAGAGAAAGAGAGAGAGAGAGAGAGAGAAGAAAGCACACTGTGAAGCAGTCTGTGTTTTTCCAAATGATCTTTTCACACTAAAAGCATGAGGAGAATGTTGAACATTAATAGGCAGGTTTAAAGTTGACCTACACAAATAGCCAATTACATGTGCACCTTGTCAGAGGCTCAAAAATACGATAAAAACTGACATCAAAATTTTCACAAGTAAACTGGACTACCAAGTTTCATAACACAATGTTCTTTATTTTAAATAAATGAAGGCTAAACTCCACAGTTTTTCGTAATGTTAAGGATTTTGCTTTTATATGGCAAACACGTTTTTGGCCATGGTATCAAAATTGGTATCAAGAATTGCAGTATTTCAATGGTGTTGACATTGACCACCAAATTTCTGGTATCACAAGATTGCTAATTCTGACTTTTGTGTGCTGGAAGTAAAGAAGGATGTGAGGTGACAATTTTCAACAGACGCAACAAGTCTGATAAAAGACTTTCTACAGGAGACTGCCGTCTGTTCATGTTTACCATGGTAACCATCCTGACAAATGTTCCTCTTACCTCAGTGGACTAGTAATGTTAACCCAAACCGTAATGTTAATCTGTCTAATCTTCCCATCGCAGCTAATTCATGTTTGCACCTAAACCTGTTTTGTCATATTGCATATTTATCTCACAGTGATTTGTAACAGCTTTGGAAGGCACAGACAGATGACTTGGTTCTGCTGAGATCAGAAAATATGAGTCACTCAAGAGGCCAATAACAAACAGTGTAATTAGTAATTTGGAGGATTTGATCAAAATTAGATGACAGTTTTCAAAGACAGTTTAAAAAAGGGGGCTTAGATGTCATTTTCTCAATTAAGTCACATTATTTGTTCATATAAACAACATTTAAGATATTAGCTGACATACTGATTGTGAAACCCCATATTATGAGATAACAGTGAAGAATAGCAACAGCATGTGATTGAACATAACTGGAAATCAGGGACTGGTAAAAGAACATTTCTGTGCAGAATAAAGTCAGTGTGAGGAAAACTTGTGATTTTTGTTAATGTGTTATAAACTAAGAACTGGCCCCAGACCTAAAAATCTATTCTTCTGGAAACGAGGTGGCTGTAGAGGCCTAACAGCAGACACAACCCAGGCAGGGTCATTGTCCTGGTGTTGGTTGTCACCTCCTGTGATCTGTCATCGGCGATGTGTCTAACAAGGCAGCTGGTGGAGAGCAGACAGGTATGAGGGGAGAGCAGCGCGGCCAGGAGGCCGACACCTGTCAAATTAATGTCCTCCACTACGAGCCGCTCAATAAACTCTCCCAACAGCACCTGGTGAACGATGTGTTCCCGCTGCTCTCATCGATCTGCAGCCCCCATACAAAACACATCTTACTGCTCTAATGTGACACTGTCCGGCCCTCCCTGTGACATGCTCAACTAATCACACAGATTTCTGTTTTTATATTTCATATTTCATACTACTTTTATATCGGCATTACTTCACTGTGTGTTACCTCATTGTCATTCAATAATGCTATCAGCGATGCTGCGCCAGGTTTTACATTCTGTGGGTCCCTGTTTGACATGTGCTGGCCCTCGTTTGTGCTTGTATGCCCGTGTGTGTTCTCACCAGGCCTGTTGCATGGTCCAGCTCCATGTTGAGGTGTGTGTGTGTGCGTGTGCGTGTGTGTATGTGTGTGTGTGTCGGGGATGCTGTCATGGTAGTGCAGAGTCAGCTGTAATCATCATCCATATCACTCCTCACAGCAACGTGGCCGACCACAGCCCCCCTCCTGGGATAAAAGCTGCCATATTCCCTCTTTATCTGAACACATTACGAACAGCAAAGTCTTCTACTGCAATCTGTACACAGACTCAGAACACAAGTGTTGTCGTTCGTCATATCACATCATTCCCCATTAGCACTCTGTGATAAAGCTCAAAAATGTATTATGATAAAATCTTTCATTTAATTTGATATCAATAAATCATTGTAAGTTTAAAAGACATATTTTTGATAAAGACTTACAGAAAAAGGTTTCCTTCGAATTTACCCGCTTTTTAGGTTATTTATCAAGGTACAGAGGTAATAATTTTAATCCTAACACAGCAATAAAAAACACTCACAAATGAATAGAGTTAAACACATAAATAAAAATAAAAATGATAAAGGACCGACTCCACTGGATATACATAGAAAAAAGAAAACAAGTAAAAACCAGAGATACATGGAACACAACTAGGATGAAGCCACTGCACCACACTGAGGTTAAATGTGTGGCCTCTGTACACCTTTATGTCAACTCTGTCAGCCCTCAGAGCAGGCCGCTGGGAGTTCCCACTTGGGTTTACGTGGTTGGGGACACAAGGTGGTTTTAGATGAAGAAATTTGTCTCACAAGGGCAACTGCCAGTCCTCACCAGCTGTAGCCTCCAAACGAGGAGGTCTGCAAGCGTGGACAGGGGCAATGAGATGGCCAGGCAGCCAAAGAGTAGTGCACCTCAGGAAACTTGCACTGAAGCCATGAAGAGAGGGTGAATGTGCTCCATTATCAAAGCATGACAGGGTGTTTATGATCCAGCATTCTTGGAGTGTATTCATGCAACCAATCTCTGTGTTTTTGTTATGTGACTTAATAGCAGTGTTCATCACATGTAATTAAGTTATCAAACATTCTGCTGAACAATTTTCCTATTGTTATTGATGAAGAGTCTATCACTGGTCTGTTGTTATAATATTCAGGCCTATTCCCCATTATTACTGAAAACACTTGACTAAAATTGGACTTTAAAAGTCAGTTCAAAGGATATTCTGGTTGTAGTGGGTTTCATTCACAGCAGCTTAACACCAAAATCAAAGAAGAGCAAAGTGGCATCGATCAGAATAACATACTGAATGAAAACACTTCTGTTACATCGGGGAGGAGAAAGTGAGCCAGAGAGCCGGTGTACGAGTCATCAAGACAACAGGTTAAAAACATAAATGTCAGAAGGAGGAAATCTGATTAGAAAGGTACATTTACTGACAGGCACAGTATGAGTCATCTGGAGGCCTGAACCTGGAGTCATGTTGGCAGGTGTCACTGACTTCTAGTGGAAGATTGAGCTTGTTAAATGTTGTTTTTATGATTTGATGGAGGAATTTAGTCAAATTCAAAAGGCACTAATGATCTGTAATTTATATACTTCAAAATTCAGATCTAAACAGCTCAGAAATACACTAACCATAGAGTTTCTTTAGATGGCACTGTCTTGGCTCCCAGCATTACTGTAAGGAACTTGAATTCAATTTTGGCCAGGCTATGTTCTTAAAACTCACACACAAGAAAGGACAGTCTTCTTTTATCTGTGCAATGCTGACAAATTAGAAACATCCTGTCTCAAAGTGATGCTGAAAAACTAGTCCGTGCATTTGTTACTTCAATACCTTATCAGGATTCCCCAATAACTCTCTGAAAAACACAGGAACTGGTGGGAGAGATCATATTTCTCCCATATTAGCTCTCCTCATCGGTTGACTGTAAAATCCAGAATAGAATTTAAAATCCTTCTTCTCACAAACAAAACCCTTAATAACCATGCTCTATTGTATCTTAAAGACCTCATACTACCATATTATCCCAGCAGAGCACTCTAAGGCTGCAGACTTACTCATGGTTCCTGGAGTTTTCCAAAGCAGAATGGGAGGCAGAGCTTCCAGTTATCAGGCTCCTCTCATGTGGAACCAACTCCCGGTTTAAGAGGCCGACACCCTCTCAACTTTTGAGCTTTCCGTTTTGATAAAGCTTATAGTTGGGGCTTTGGGTTTCTCTCTGTACAGTGCCCTGGAATTATATAACATGGCACTGTACAAATAAAACTGTACTGAATTGAAGGTCTATATTCATAACAACAGAGCTGGTGCAGCAAATGGAAATTTGTTCTAGATGCTGGTGCAGCAGAATAAATAATTAACTTCCTTTAATAATGATGCATCATCTTTAAGGAAAATGCTAAACAATGGCTACTGTTTTTTTTTTTGCTAAAATGTGATTAAATAAACATACAAAGGCAGGGACAAGGATCTTGGTTGACTGAATTTCATCAACCAATCGACTGGTCGTAGAGAAAAAAAAAAAAACCTGCCTGTTAGATAAGCTAGATAAACTAAATAGGTCATGGTGCACTGAGAGCACTCTGCTTGTTAGCCTTAGTAGCCTAAATGAATCACAAAAGGTTACACTTAACTCCTCAACCATCCATCTGAACCAAATGCAGCTGATAACTTCTTTGACATGGTGTCAATTATTTTGGATTCGATTCTGACACAGGTAACTGTCAATAAACCTTAAATACGTTAGTCCTAGCAGTCTCCATTAGGTTGGGCAAGGTCAAAGTTGTCAAAACTCATGGGTGTTTGAAGTTAGAATGCCTCAAAGCTACCCGATGCTAAAAATAAAGTAATCTAATGTAATAATGTAAACCTGGAAGCCTATTGATGTAGCACTGTTTTTCCTTATGGAAGAAACACAAGCAAATGTCCAGCCAATCAGAATGTGGTCTGATGAGAGCATATCAACCAACCAATTAACCAGCTGATCCGAACACTACAGCCCATGGAAATGAAGAAGGAGAAAGGCCTTACTGTATAGTGTCCACAGCCACCTTTGCCTCTGCAGGAGGGAGGAAAAACCAACCTCCACTCATTGTTTCCAGCGAGAAACAAGCCAAGAACAGGAAGATTTGCTCATTTAGAAAGCTGGGAATATCATTTACAAAAGAAAAATATTTTTATCTCATAGCCAGATTGCCATGAAATGTGTTCTTATTCGTGATATTCAAAATTTGCTGAATCTGCAGGCTCCTGGGCTTGCTTTTATGGGCACCTTTAGACCAAAATTTACACATTCACACATAATATGCAATAATCTTAGAGGGTAACTGCACCTCCTTTACATTAAAATTCTAACTGCACACAATGGATTGTATTTTTCAGAAAAAACACTAAACAGAACATAAACAAAGCTTATTTCATGGTTCGTAACAATCTAGGATAAGTACGCAAACTCTACCTTTAATTACATGTACCTTAATTAAGCAAACCACTCATACCTTAGTAGTAAAAAAAAAAAAAAGATGGACCTCGTTTGAGATTCCACATATTTATCTTTAACCACATTTATTGGGACAGCTTAGTGCACCTGCATTTCCTCAGTGTCACCCACTGAACCCGTCTCTAATAGGCAGCACTTAACGAATGCTTGTGTGCGTGACTTCAGGTGTTTAAGTGTTATAATAGCGAGAACACATTTATATTCATGAACACAGCTTTGCTGATACAAGGTCCCCTGGGTGCACAGTAGAGAAGGCTCTCCTTGTGTGATGCACCGCTTCTACACCAGACCAGCAGCTTCTCTCTGAACCTGCCAATGCAAAGGTTGTTTGCCCACATGCCATTAACCAGCACACTTCAACCAGCAATCCTGTCTGTCAAGAGCTCCTCTCAATTCCAGAGAAACGGCAAATTGTGTCTATTTTAACCGTGCCATGCTAGCAGAAAAAAAAACAGACATAGCGAGGGAAAGAGATAAAGACTACCCTTCTATACACGACCACAGAGAAACATTTTTTTTACACAGGGAGCTTGCAATAGCAAATACATTTTAAAGAATACATATCTGTCACCAGATTATGTTTTCAGTTAAGATAGTGAGGACATGTTTATGTATGTATCTGGCAAGTTGCAAATCTGTCGATACTGAATCTGCAGCTAAAGTTTCAGTCTTGAAATGATCTCTAAAATGGGATGTGAGTCGGACAGACAGAATGGTGCAGCATCAGCAGTAATGGGGCCGTCATACTAGACCATCATGGCGAGCTGGAAGGCAGAGCGCTTGATTTACCAGTCGATCCAACCCTCTCCTATGGTCAGGAGTTCTGGGTAGTGACCGAAAATATGAGATAGTGGATAAAAGCTCAGACTGAGAGGAACTTGGAGTAGAGTTGCAGAAGAAGCCAGCTGTGCTGGTTCAAGTGTCTGATTAGGATGCCTCCTGGGTGCCTTCCTTTGGAGGTTTTCCAAGACCCTAGGGTAGGCCCAGAACGTGCTGGAGGGCTTACATTTCTAATCTGGCCTGGGAGCACCTGAAGATCCCACAGGAGGAGTGTGAAAATGTTGCTGGGGAGAGGGACGCTGGAATATCTTGCTGCCACAGAGACCCGACTTGATAAGCAGAATGAATTGATGTGACCTTTCTTCAGAAATGTATGGTGAAAAGAAGAATTCAAAATATAAAGGAATATAATTCAGCAAGGCTCTCGGGCATCCTGTATTGCTTTAAATATTTATTCTCCTGCAGATCAACCTTTGTCATTGAATATATTCTCCACTGAACACAGTTATTCTTCCATCCTGTTTTGTTTGTGGAAGTAACCTCTTTAAATTTACATGTGGGAACTTTTCACATTGTTTTAGTTCATTTAGAAAAACCCTCGACTTTAATAAGTCCAGTGTTTTAGTAAGATTTCTGTTCATGTTCAAAAACCTCTGCACTTTCAGGACACGCATCACTCGTATCTGAATCCCTTGGATTAGACAGATGTATTTCCAACCTTGCTATAAAGTATCACGTGAAGTTGTTAGTAGCATCGTCAGTTTTTTTATGGTTCTGTTTAGACTCTGGCAGATTTTAGTTTGTTAAAGATAGTCATCTGTTTTAATACAGAAAAAGTCTACACAATGTGTTTATTTACACCAAAACCATAATCCTTCCCTAACCTTGTCCAAAGGGCCTCATTTATTCAATCTCTGCCGGCTGTGAACATAATCCACGATGTAATTGGCAAAGTATCTCTAAGTCAGGGTTGATGTTTCTGCTCTGTTAAAACAGCTGGCTGCATTTTTCACAAATACTGAGAAAATTTATAGGTGTTGCTTCTGTAAGCTTAGTTAGGAGAACATTCATACACTTCATGTATTCAAGCATATACTCCCTGGCAGAGATGTACCGTATTTTCACAACCATAAGGCGCACTTAAAAGTCTTACATTTTCTCCAAAATGGACGGAGCGCCTTATAATACGGTGAGCCTTATGTGTGCACCGAGTTACAAAATTTGTAAACGTTTTTGTGTGACTTTGATGAGCTCCTCTTGACTGACTGAGAGCATTTCCTGCTGACACGCTGCTTATATAGAGAAAAGGCGGACGTGACAGAGGACAGCATGAGAACGTTAAAGGGGGAAGTGTGGGCGTGAAAGAAGACGCTAAAGACACGCCCCCAGTTGGTATATAGTGCCGGTATTTACATAATGCAAAACAACATGGGTTTGGCGTCACCGTCCCTGTTGATCTGTGACTCCATGCGCGTCCATCTCACAGCCGCTGTGAAAAACCAAGTGCAGCAAATGAACTCGGAGCTTGTTATCATTCCGGGAGGCTTGACGAAGGAACTCCAACCGCTGGACATCGGTGTAAACAGGGCGTTCAAAGTGAAGTTGCGAACGGCGTGGGAGCGATGGATGACAGATGGCGAACACAGTTTTACTAAGACTGGGAGGCAGCGCCGGGCGAGTTACGCCACAATTTGTGAATGGATTGCGGATGCTTGGGCTAACGTGTCTGCTTGCACTGTTGTTCGAGCTCTCGCAAAAGCCGGCATCATTTATGAGGAGCCGCACGGCAACGAGACTGACTCTGACAATGACGAGCGGGAACCTGGCGTGTTCCATGGAGAACTAGCCCAGCTGTTCATTTCGGATACAGAAGATGAGGACTTTGATGGATTTGTGAATGAGGATTGATCAAAAAACAACGTGAAAACATCGCTAAATACTTCAATAAAGTACAACTGAACTCAGTTTTGCTTCCGCTGCCTTTTTTAAAACACACGCTAGCATGCATGTTTTAAGCTAGTACAGGTATGTTTTACCTGCACGCGCTCTATAATCCGGTGCACCTTATGTATATGTTAAATACAGAAATAGTACCCGGAACTGAGACTGCGCCTTTTAATACGGTGCGCCTTATGGTCGCGAAAATGCGGTAGATTTAGTTTGAACATTGTGGAGGACACATAATGCAGGAAATTTTAAGCATCTAGCACTTCATTGATTGCATTTTGGTGATTTTCTATGCACCGATTTGCTTTGTCTGCATCAATTTACAGTGGAAATGTCTTCAATTATGTGGAGGTATACACAAACACTTCTGTTTCAAATGTACATGTACCAGATATTGAGGGGCACAAATCCCCTGTATACTCACAGCAATCGAGAACTATGCTCACTGGTCGCATTATTAGAAATTTGTGAAATCTAATGCAATGCAAAACAACAGCTCTGCTACATATTCTACTTAATTAAAATTCTACTTTGGTGACTTCATGTATGTATTTGAGGTTTAAGTGGGTGATTGTTAACATTTATTACAGAGACATTAGCTATTAGTTTTCTGGACAGAAATTTGTAATTACACTTTACACCAACAAAAGCTGAAAATGTAGATACTTCTTGAAGTATAATTATGGCAGAGCTGTTGGATTACATTAGAGTTTACATACGTACCTAAAAAAGTGGTGGGTAAATGTAAAGCTGCAATGATCTCTTCCATGTTCATCTGCACTCTTCTGTATCCGTTGTGATGTTATATTATAGCATACTTTGATTTACAATGTGAGATTTTTTTTTTTAAATGCTGCCTCCTTTAAAGCCAAGCAGAAACTCTTCAAGACCTGAATTTGAACTTGACATGCTTTTAAAACCTTTGCTCTCTGTGCAAGGCTCATATTTTGGATTGCAGAGGTGCATTGCATCCTTTGAATTCTACTTCAATCGTGTTTGTTGAGCAAAATGAAGCCGGATCTTCACATCAGCTGCAGCTTGATGTCGACTGTAGTGAACTGTGGCTTCAGCAAGGTGCCAACAGGGAACTTATCTGTGTGAGGCCTTGTGTGTCCCTGTGTTTGTGTGCCTTAGCTGTCATACAGGTCATAAAAAGGTGTGGTTGCTGTGATGTTAAACTTGGTTGTGGTTTCCAAAAGATAAGAAGAACAGGACAGTGTTTTTGGACTGTATATTTAAACTCCAAAGAGATTTGGTGATGATACACGCCAGCTGGAGCTGAACTTTGAACTGTAGTCATTTGTCTTGAGTAATGGGCTAAACATTGGAGCCCATTTACTACAAGGGAGACACCGTCCTGACAAATATCAGAGGGGGCAGACACAAAGACATGAGGACACAATGGAGAAAGAAGCAACTTTGTGTTCATGAATGATGACAATAACAAAACAAGAAAATATTGCACATAAAACTTAACTTAAAAAGGTAAATAAAGGTCGAGTAAACAGATAAAATGACACAAACAAGGCAAGAAAAGACTATGAACAATAAATAGCAATAAAGAGTAAAGACCATTTATTATTATGTTTATGTCAAACCTAAAGTAGAAAGTGGGTTACAAGTTTAAGGCTTTAAATGTAACAGCCAACCAATCAAATGTCAAAAGTCATGACATCCATCAGATGCAACAAAGCCCGAACTATGTGCTTCAAATTGTTTACTCCATTTGATTAATATTCAGCGGTACAGGGTCTTCCATTTGAGCATCTGTGAGAAAGAAAATCATGGTGGACTGAAATCATATCTACTCTTCAACCAACTGATTGGTCACAGGAAAAAGAAAAAAATCAGCACATTATCTCTAGATTACTTAAATGGGCTACAGTGCACAGAGTGCACTCAATCTTTTAGCCTTATTAGTCTAAATTCATTTTAAATAAACATAAAAAGCTGGTATTAGCAGCATACTAAATCCTTTAAACCTGGTATTTTTAACTGAATTGATCACAAAAGATTTGGAGCGGACCAGAGTGCACCTGCTCATCTTCATATGATTTGAGTTTGCTCAGATGAGAACATATCAACAAAACAACTGAGCAGTTCATCAGGAGAACACAACACGGCCCTAAACGTTAGACAGCAGTAAAAGCAGCTAAAATGTGTGTTAGATGTGAACAATCTGGGGAGCTGCTGTTCTTCCCTGAGGAATATTTTGTTTATTTCTCATGATTCTAGGTAAGGTGTCTTTTATGAACGTGCACCAGTTATAATGTCTTTCTGTAATTTTAGAAATAAATAACTAAACGGAGCAAATACAAGCACACAGCAGCAGCATTATTATGACCTTGTAATGTGTGAGTCGTACAGTAAAGCTCATATAGCAGGATTAAGTACAACAGCTCTGCCTGCCTAATTTGCATAATGAGATTTGCGCACATTGCTGACAGCATCCAGACAACAAGAACACTTACAGTATCAGGTGTAAATGAATTGAGCCCGTGGTCAGATTACCTAAACAATAAATCCACATACAGACGTGGATCACAACAGTTACAGATGAGGAAGTGACAGGTCTCATCTCAGCAGCACACATTAGCAAAAATCCTTTATGTACGGACCAATGCATTCGTTGAAGTGATTACTTTTAAGTCATGATGAAAACACTTCACTGCCTTATATCAAACCAATAACAACAACAACAGGGGGCGATGCTCTGGCTCAAGGGCATCGCTGCTTCACTGCCAAATGATTACAATTCAGCACCCAAGAGATGCAACAACTCATCTTCATGTTGCATCTCAATTAGAAGTCAGTTTTCTGGACTGTGTTCGCTACAGAGTGGCTGGGCTGACTCCTTCATAAGCTACAGTGGTCATTTTGTATTATACTGTATGTGGAACTGGTGAAAAGTTTGTTAGTTTTTGTCAGCACAAACAATAAGAGCAGGTGTTTGAATGGCAACATCCTCACAGGAAAGAATTTCCAGCTTAAAACCTTCAAAGCCGCAACAGATTCTCCCCCAGCTGAATCCATTCAGAGGAGAAACCTGAAATCCTTCAAGGATTGAAAGTGCCTACCGCCCCCACACCTGCACACAAACAAGGCAAGCATATGTCTTGTTGCCCTAATGCTGCATTTTAAATGCTACAGCAACAACTTTTTCTTCCTCGTCTCGTTCTGACTGTTTCAGCGACTCAGATCCACCCTGGAAGGCAGCAGGATGTGAACAACACCAAGAAGCAGTAGCTTCTATCTTTGTCTCTTTATTTCACAGTAATATCTGCATTCAGGCTTCCACTCAATCAATCAAGCCTCATTTGTATAGCACCTTTACAGCAGATTGACGCATTACAGATGAGTGGCAAGCTCATACAAGCCAGTTTAAACACAAACGAATATCCCCAAGAAATACAAATGGTGTAAAACTACTAACAACAACTATAATAATCACAAACAAGTAAATCTGATGAAATAGATAAAAAAACAATTACTTTCAAAGCAGAAACACAATAAAATAACCAAAAATAAATGAAGATAAAATAATGGCCATGAGATATTTCAGATTCTCTCTGATGAAAATTCTCCATAAGATTTCCATCTGTCAGCAACTGTGCAGCTGGCTGATCCAGCTGATAAAAGCACCGTCATCAGCCGAAGGCCTCCGGAGAGCCTCATTAAAACCCACATCAAACTAAGAGGACAGTGAGACAGTGAGAGAGGCACAGGAGGACTAAAGGTAAGGCTCAGAGTATCACACAACTAATTAAAGTGGCAACAGGACTAAAGGGCGCAGAGAGGACAACGACTGGCTCATTATTTACAACTCTTTATCTCCGTCTTAATGAGAAAACCAGAACCAAATTGCAACAAATTAGTCTTGCCAGAGGTTCAGGGGGCTGAGCATTAAATCACTCGCAGGTGTGACCTCATCTGTCTCCGCCTTTTACATGCTGCATCTCTCATTGGATCACAGTCGCACATCCTGTTGCTTTGGATAATCTCCACAACTCAGTTTTGAAGCATGAAACATGCATACTGGAAGGTAGCAGAGGACATTTAGGGATACCATTTATGTTCTAATAGAGCCTGTAACATTTATCCGAGCCACAAACTATCAAGACAGAAGTAATCATCAGATGTTTAAATATCCAACAGTCCTTGAACTCCTAATCTATGATACACCAATCTGTCAAGAAACTTACCCAAATTTTAGCTTAAAATCATTATCTTTAATCAAAATCACTTTATTCTACACGTCTCATTTTTTTTTTTTTTTTTTTTAATTGTAAGATTTTTTTTTTGGTCTATATTCACTAAAAAACAAAAACATCTGTACTCCACAGCACAACAGCAAAGCCTTTAGTGACTCAAAACTTCAGAGACTTTGCAGCTGAACCAGGCTGAGCTGCAGGCTGTGTTTACACAGGAGACAAGCATAGAAACAAGTGAAAACGTTAAGTATTAAAATACAGTAGCCATGGTACAAAGATTCACCATTTTCTACAGTAAAATAATAACACCTGTTTGCACTTGATAGAAATCACAGAAATCTTTTAGTTCACGTTGCTTCTAGGCATGGCTATGAAATACTTTATATTGCAGTAACAAATGAGCCCACAGTGACTCAACGTGTGACAGGAAGAAAAAAATGCCCAGAAGCCATTCGGGTTACATTATTCTTCTCATATTGAGCATCGTTGCAATTGACAAGTATCAGTGGCTTGACACAAAAAGAGCTGTTGAAGCTCGTCTCTCCATTGTTTGCCGCTTAACATAATGTCTCTGAAACACCCACCTTCCAAAAAGCCTAGCCTACTCTAATTGGACAGCTGACCCACTGGAAGTGACCTAACATTGGTTTAGGTCCATAACCCTCGATCTCTTTGTGTAGGCAGAGAGATATAGCCTGAGCAGAACAGGCTCCAATGAAGAAATAAGAGTAGACTGTGAGGAAATTGCTTGTTCTTCGATTTGCTAGCATGCCACAATAGCTGCTAGGCAAATGTGTTACATTGTAAAGTAGATGAGTAATGGAAGAAAAGCATGCACTTCTCATGTATGGCTGTGTGATAATGTGTGTAAAGCTGATGTATAGGGCTGAGAGAAACAATCTCCCTGCTGTGACAATAAAGTCTAACTAATTAACTTGGCCAAAATTAAACCGCTTCAAGATGTGGTCTGATTGATCCAGTTGCATACTGATGTTATGTGTCTGTGTTGATCTTTTTTGTTATGGAGATTGCACGCTAATAATAGTGCTTCTATTCATGGAAGTTAGACTGTCTTTTTTGTCGCAGCCTGATTTTTGTTGCAGTCAAATTTTATGGATAGAGAGAAAATACCTTGGCGATTGTTTTGTTCCAATTCCTTGTTAAGTAAGTAAAAATCCTCATGTATGACTATAAAATACAACTGCCCATAGTCTCTCGAGCTCAGTCTTATTCCTAATTGAATGCACTGGGTACACTTTAGCGTCTTTTTCAATGTGAAGGGTAGTCTGATACGCGTATAAAATTCTGTAAACATCAGGAAAATACATGACAAATGTTGTCAGCTGCTGTTATCATTGGTGTTAAACTGTATGGTCAATCACACATCCCCAATATAGTCATTTTTTTAATAAAGTGAATACTTTTATTTGGCTATCTTGGGGAAATTTAGCAGTTGGCACTCCTTTTTTTTTTAAAGGTGATTTTTTGCATTTATTATAGTGCACAGTGGAGAGAGAGACATTAAAAATGAGGAGAAGAGTGGGGGAAGGACATGTAGTAAATGACCTTGGGTCGGACTCAAACCCATTGGAGACTATAGCCCCTGTTTATGGGTCGCCCACTCAACCTGCTGAACTACAGGGCCACCTGATATTGTACTTCCAAATAGTGTAGGCTACTACTACATACTGTGGTGCTGTTGCATAAGTAAAATATCTGAATACTTTTTTAATTCCCAAACTGGAAATGGGACCTTTCCTCTGAAGAAATTCTATAAGCTGACATCTCTTTTTGATCAGTCATAAGTACAAGCTTGGTCTCACTCCCAACTTGTCACATAATGCCCCTTTATCTGGACCCTTTGACATGGCACTGGGTGACTTATAGCATCATTTTCAACACACAGAGTAGTTTGATTGAAATATGCAATTCCCTGAACACTAGAAGACACCAAAGCACTGCAGCCAAATGTTCCCTGTTGGTGTCGTCACTGTCATTCTTTTTCAGGAATGAGGAGTTTGATGTAAAAGAGTGTATTTCATCAAACAGCAGATGAAAACAAGACTTAAGTCACAAAATAAAGTAAAAAAATACAGGTCTAACAAGAAGCTCAGTCTCCTAGCTGAAAGTCCTGTGAATTACACAACTGAAACCCCCCGAACATCCTGATGTCACTCTGATAAAACTAATTTCATGAACTGAACTAGATCTTGGGTTGTCAGCTCTGAAGGTTGGAGTTTCCTTTGTCCCAAATGGCCCCACAGGAGGAAAACTTCATCACACAGAAGAGTGGGAGGTGGTCGTTAAAATGGAGGTAAATTAAATTGACCTTTCCCAATAACATGGCTGCCATGCTATCCCTGGACACACGCTGATCTAATTCACAGCACAGGTAGGCGTGCAGCTCACAGTTCTCTTCTAAGTAGAATAAGAAATTGATGAAAGAAATATAGTCCTTAGAGGCAGACAGAGTCAATTTCCTGAGCCCGCTCATCTTTTACAGACACCGCTTCAAATGTAGAGCACTTAAACACATAAATAATAATAATAATAAATAAACTCATACAGGCAAAAGAAGTTTCCAAAATTAAAAAATATTTGTCAAATCTTGCACCACCCTTGACAGCTTCTTTATTAGTTCTACAGGGTTCATGAACCAGACACTGGGAGTTACAACTGTATAACAACACCCAACCAAACCATTTGACATGAGCAGCAATTTGGAGCAGATCATAATGACCTGCACTGTAAATGCAGCCTTTGATGGGTAGCCAAGCCTGGTTGAACTTCAATAATTTGTTCCCACACAAACGAGGATCAGTCTGCCCTTGAAAAATTATCTTCAAACTCAGCGAGGTCAGAGTCAGTTCAACATCATGTGCTTTTAATGTTGTGGAATGAGCGACCCACCAAATTAGATCAGGTTTTCTTCACTGCGGTTGCTCACGGTTTAGAGGGAAGAAGTTCAAACGGCTGATTTTGTTAAATGAAACTTGAGAGGAGACAGCCAGCTGTTTCAAAAGCTCATACTGAGACAAAGAAAACACAAGAGTTGCAGAGTAAACTGGCAAACGTCCAGTCAGAGGCTGGAGACATTACATTGCTGCCACCCAGTCTCACAGAACTGCCACAGTGTGTCTGTGTGTGACTGAATGAAAAAGAAAGAGAAGGTCATTGTGTAACAAACTGAAACTGTAATGGAACATCCTAATTCATTCTCCCTGTGCTGTTTTAGCTGTATATTTGGTTTTTCATGCTTTGATTTTGCTAGGCCTGGGCAATACAGCTGAAAAATTCATTTAAAAATGTTTAGTTTCAGTCAGTATCCACATAGACCAGCAGAAAAAAGATTTATTTTAAAATTAACTGCTTCAGTCTGTGTGCTTGGACACTGATGACAAAAGTCTCAGGTAGCCTAAGACTAGCACACTTCAGGGGACCTGCACAGAGAGGGTGATGGCCACTAAAGAAGTTCCATTATCAAGGGACATGATAGACTGTTTATGAGCCAAGGAGCAAACACACTTGGGGTTTGTTTATGCAACCAAATTTAACGTTTTGTGATGTGCTTATGGCATCTAATGCATTTCAGACAAAATTCTATCAAATGATTTTCTGATCGCCTTTGATTAAGTGTCTAGCATTGGTATGTATTGCTCTGGTTTTATCACTCAAGTCAAGGTTCAAGGCATAAGAAGAAGCATTTAAGAAGAATAGCTAAAGTTGTTGTAAAAGTCACATCTTCAGACTAACACTGAGATTTATGTTTTGTAATTTTGGTAAGGTGAATTTTGCTGTCATGTCCTAAAGAAACTCTGTCTCAGACCTGGCTTTGCTTACTTCTTAGTATGCCATCAGCAAAGGCTGGGATGCTGTTGCTCTCATCTGGATGTGTGACGTGACCACAGTTTAATTAAAATGTTCCACAAATGCCAAATATAAGCACATTCTTCATCTCATCTTGGTCTTAGCTAAAAGAGCCCATACCATGCAGCATTTACAGGCTTATAATTCTGTTTCGGGGTGTACTACAATGTGTTACCTGCTTTAATGTCCTAAAACACATTATGTTTCTCATAAGGAACATGAATGCAGCATCTCCGCAACATAAACAGTTGTAGTTGGTAAAAATCAAATTATTTATTATAGAAAAGTTTGAACAAACATGTGCAAGATATTATACAAATGAGGCAAAACTAAGGAAGAGGGCTGGTGGGTGCTGCTCAAATTAAAGAAAACAGCAAAACACAAGAAGAGTTCTCATAAGGAGAACTTAACACTAAACTACACTACAATACAGTCGCTGTGGACAAAAGAAAAAATTAAAAAGGCTCACTACCTGGGAAGTGGCACAAAACAAAACTACATGGGAGTCAGCACCCCTAACCCTGGTGAAAACTAGACAAAAGAAAACTACCTGTAATGAAATGAAATGTTGCTGTATCAGTTTTTAACACTAATCCTGGTCCAATTCCTACCACACAGTGTATCTTGCCTCAACCACACAGATCAGACAGAATGACACGCTAGAAGTCAGCTGCCCCGTTCAGCTTAACTGCCAACGCTTTTAAAAGAGTTGGTAGTTTTCGGTTGGTCAGCCTGGTGAGCGCTACACCAATCGCAGGACTCCTGGTTGCAGTCACGCCTCTGCCGTCGTGGTCCAACCAGAGAGTGGGGATCACACAACCCTATTTGCATAGTCACAACATATAGTTAAAACACACACACAGGGTAGGAGGCGCTGGCCGTAACACCCCTCCCCTTAAAATAAAAATCGTATCGATTTTTATTAAGGTTCACCATCACTCAGTATGTTTATATCCTAATATCACTGTCACCTATACTTACCACACCCTGGACAGGGCATCTGCCAACACATTTTCAGTCCCCTTTTTATGACGGATCTCAAAGTTATATTCTTGCACAATCAACGTCCAGCGCATAAGGCGTTGGTTGTGATTGTACATGCGAGAGAGAAAAACAAGTGGATTATGATCGGTCATTACCACGACAGGACAGTGACTTGAACCAATATAAACTTCGAAGTGCTGCAATGATAACAACAATGCAAGGGTCTCCTTCTCTATGGTGGAATATGATAGCTGGTGCTTAAGGAATTTACGGGAAAAATAACTGAGTGGGCGATCAACTCCAGCAGCATCCTCCTGTAACAGGACTGCACCTGCTCCCACCTGCACCTGGCGTCAACCTCCAGCTTAAACGGCCTGGAGAGGACAGGGGCATGGCAAAGAAGAGACTTGACACTTTCGAAGGCATGTTGACACTCGGGGGACCACACAAAATCAACTTTGGTGCTGAGCAAGTTTGTCAGCGGACGAACGACAGTGGAGAAATTACGGCAGAAGCACCTGTAATAACCTGCCATGCCGAGGAAACGGCGTAGGGCTCTACGGGTGGAAGGCACCGGATAGCCAGTAATGGCAGAGATTTTCGCCTCTAGGGGTCGCACCTGACCTTGGCCCACCTGTCTCCCCAAGTATGAGACCGTGGCCTTGCCAAATTCACATTTGGCCAGATTCAGTGTGAGCGACGCGTCAGCGAGCCGAACGAAAACCTGGTCAAGGATCTGCATGTGCTCCTCCCACGTAGAGGAATAAACGATCAAGTCATCCAGATACGCGTTACAGTTTGGCACCCCTGCAAGAACGGTGTTCACAAGGCGTTGGAACGTGGCGGGAGCGTTGCACATGCCAAAAGCCATCACGGTGTACTGGAGAAAGTGATCTGGAGTTACAAAGGCAGAGATAAGGGAAGCGCGGTCTGTTAGCGGCATCTGCCAATAGCCTTTAAGCAAATCCAGTTTACTAACAAACTTTGCTGTGCCAAGATTATCCACACAGTCCTCCATCCTTGGTAATGGATAGGAATCAGGGACTGTGACAGCGTTTACTTTTCTAAAGTCAGTGATAAAACGAGGGGAACCATCGGATTTAGCTTCTAAAAGACACGGCGAGCTCCAAGGGCTGGAACTATGTACGGCTAAACCATGTTGTAACAGATATTCTGCCTCCTGTTTCATCAGCGCACGCTTCTGTGGATTTATCCGGTAGTGATGCTGCTTTATTGGTTTCGCATTATTTACATTAATGTCATGCTGAAGGACAGTGGTGCGACTAGGCACTTCATTGAAAAGACATGGAAAACGCCTGACTAGGTCGAGGACATCACTTTGCTGTTCATCCGTCAGATGATGCAGCTGAGACGGCAGCGCTTGTAACATCTCTGAATTTGGCAACGGACGCAGCACCAAGCCGTCGTCTCCGTCGGTCAAATCTGGTGTCCCTGTCACAATCAGAGCGGAACTACCAGCAAGGACAGGAGATGAAACATCTACCTCTGGCTTTACTGCGGGTGCAACATAGACATGATACCGTTTCAGCATGTTAACATGACAAACGCGAGTCTTACGCCTCCGCTCAGGAGTACTGATTACATAATCGGTATCACTCAAACGATCACGGACTTCATATGGACCAGAAAACTTAGCGGAGAGCGCTGAGCCCGTGATCGGCCGCAGTGCCAAGACTTTGTCACCACTCACGAAACTGCGCGGAATAGCGCCGCGATCGAAACGACGCTTCATCACCGTCTGTGACGAAGAAAGGGACTGTTTCGCTAGAGAGTTAGCGTGATGCAAACGCTCCCGGAATCGGCTGACATAATCCAACACGTTTGTTTCAGGAGATGCATCGGAGCACAGGAATTTGTCTTTTAAGGATTTTAACGGCCCGCGCGGCCGAAAACAAGTTCCGCAGGACTGAATCCTAACGATTCTTGGACGGCAATTCTAACACCTCCAGAACAGGATTACCCTTGCCTCCAGCGATATCATTCCCCATTAAAACGCGACACCTTTAATCGGCAGCTCACTGCAAACAGCGACAGGAAAGAAACCCGTAACTAGTTTAGATTGCACATGTACTCGGTGCACAGGCTTTGGGCTGTAACCCATCTCAATGCCACGTAGAACAGCACCATAGCCACAGGCGGACTGCTCTCAGAAAGGCAGTGCAGAAGCTAAAATCACCGACTGAGAGCCACCGGTGTCTCTGTCACGCTGTGCAGATGGCTCACCTGTTAAAGATACTAATCCGTCAAACGCAAACGGCTTAAAACACAAATCAGTATCAGTTTTTAATACTAATCCTGGTCCAATTCCTACCACACAGTCTATCTTGCCTCAACCACACAGATCACACAGAATGACACGCTAGAAGTCAGCTGCCTCGTTCAGTTGAACTGCCAACGCTTTTAAAAGAGTTTTCGGTTGGTCAGCCTGGTGAGCGCCGCACCAATCGCAGGACTCCTGATTGCAGTCACGCCTCTGCCGTCGTGGTCCAACCAGAGAGTGGGGATCACACAGCTCTATTTGCATATCTACAATATATAGTTAAAACACACACACGGGGTAAGAGGCGCTGACCCTAACAGCTTCCCTCTCGAAATTGTCCAGTCTGCACTGACTGGTAATCTCTCGAAACAAAAGCGAGGTAACGTTCATATTGTATTGTAATTCCAGTTCCCTGAGTATAGTCAGAGAGATGTAGCCCTAACAGAAGCTGCTCTACTGAGGAAATAAGGGTGTACTGTGAAGCACCTGCTCATTCTTTGTTTGAGAACATGTCAAACTAGCCACAAGGTAGGTGTTATGCAAATGTGATGTAGATAAGGAACAGAAGAAAAGCCTGGACTTCAAATGAGGTATTCCAGGCAGGTAAGGAGTGTTTTTCTGTGGGCACAAATAACTCCCCTTAGTGCAGACTTTGGGCTTTGTCAGTTTGCAGACTGTTTACATGCACAAAACAACAGCAATATAACACACCGAAGGAAAGCCCAAAAGCAAAAATATGGATTCTTTCCAAAAAAAAAAAAAAGGCTTGTAATCAATTTCAGGTCTTAATCCTTGCAGTGCACTGAGGAGCAGAACATTCCAGAGCAACACACAAAGATCCAACGACCCTTTCTCAAAGCTGTAAATTTAGAAAGACACCATTTCAGAAGACCGCTAACCCAAAACTCACATCCACATGGAACATCTGCTGACTGGATGTTGAGGACTAAAAGACCACCCACAGCTCTCTTGGAGACAACAGGAGGCCTCCTACCTCCACCAGAATCTGATCTGAGGGTCACCACACCTCTGCAGAAGAGGATTGGCATTCTTCATGGCGACCCTGATCACCCTGCTATGAATTTACTTTCATGTAGCCTAAAGACTACAATTTGTAAGTTTATTCTTATGTTTACACCTTTTATAATTATCTGAGGAACCATATGAGATAAACATATATGTTTGGTGCCATTCTAACCACCTATACAGTGTTATTTTAGATCTGTCGTCATCATAGATATTTAACAATTGGATTTGTACATTTAATAAAATTAACTAAACACAAGTTCTAAAGGTATCTGGCCCCCGACATCTCCTGGACAGTGAAGCTCAACACCACCCCATGGGAGGCTATTTCTGCAACTTTTGTTACATCCTTCTCTCAGTCATCTAATCTGAGAAAATCGTTCTGTGAATAAGCAGCAGCAGGCTGCAAGGTTATGCATAAGAGCAAATTGTGTTGAAATAAAGGGAGCACTACAAAAAAGAAAAGTCACAGTAAAAAACAATACTACTAAATTGAAAGTATATTGGCCTAACCTAAAAGACATCAATCCAACTATTGGAAGTTCAATCTATTCTTTTAGTGAAACACTATAACATAGTAGAATTAATTATGTAAAGTCAAAGAAGCGTGTGGTCTGGCTAGTATCACTGCCAAAAGCTGACACCAACACGATTAAAGCCGCACTAATCAATATTTTTATATATCAAGAGACTACATGTGTAAAAAATGTGTCCAACTTTGCATTAACTGGTTCCAGCAACAATCTCTGTGACAAGTCTGAAAAATATAGTTTTAAAAACTTACTATGGCACCATTGTCTAGTGTTTATGTTTTCCTACATACTGTGAATCCAGTGAGTTTGCAACCCAGTCTTACCCTCAGTGCAATTTACATTTTACTGTTAGCAACAGGTATTAGAAAATGAGAAATCCTCTAATGGCAAAGTAAACGGGTGTGGCCTAAAAAAGCTCTGGCTTAACACTGATTTTTACTCAGTTGGAGTAAATTTAACATTAATGAACTTCTTTGTTTATTTTTTTTCCTGGCATGATATTTCCCTGATGCTGTGACATACAAGGTGTTGCTCCACCCACCCTAGCCCTGCCCACCGGTATCCAGGGGAGCAGCAGATTGCTGGGGCCGGGGGCTCTGCCAGGCTCAGTGGGTCACATCCCCTCAGTGCCCGGGCCAGGCTGCCATCGAGCCAGAAGCCAAACCTCCTGCCACTGGGGACGTCACGCTCCCAGAGAAACAGGGCCAGCACCCCGTCAGGCTTCTCCTTATTCAGCTCACAGCTGACTGTACAGGCACATCATGTACTGGACATACGGTCATGATTCATATCCGCCAAAGGAATCGCTTATGTGACAATATAAGTGGTAAAACCTCAATGTAAACACATGTAGATAGACTGAAAAGGAGGAGCTCTGCAAGGCGAAAGGCGGGAAGCCATTAGTGACAATGTGGGAGGTCACAGCAGGACAGCAGCTCCAGTCTCAGACATAAATTAGCAATGCAAATTTTTACAATATCCAAAATTATTAATGTTAACAATCAATAATCGAATAATTATTGAAATGAATGACACATAGTGGACATATTTAAAATTGCTATTCAACAATTGGCCTGACAAAATCCAAAGTATTAAACACATCAAACGAGTTGAAGTCTTTAAGAGTAAATAACTTCTAATCTAAAAAATCTGTTTGATAAAGTTCAAGATGTGTTAAAAAAAAAAAAAAAAAAAATCCTCATTCTTGATGATGGAGTAACTTCTTCACTGTACCTGTCCAGCTGGAGGAAAAAGCTGCACAGCTGGAACAGATGTCTACAAAGACTGTCACAGCAAATTTAGCAGTCCAGGAATTCTTGTAGTATTTACAGTCACCTCTAAAATGTATTTATTCCCAGCGGTGAGCATCACACATACACATATTCAGTTTAGTCTGAATGTTGTTGGAAGTTGTAATCAGAGTCATGCTGCTCCTGGTAGCCTCAGGTAGCTAGCTAAAACCAGATAGCTGCCAGATGCCTTTTTTTTTACAGCTTGATGCAGCAGAGTTCATTAACACAAGTTACCAGTTACACACCTGTAACTCCATCTCATTATACAGTAAGAAGCTCCACCTGCTGGACCAAGTACTACAGTTCTACAACATAGCTTCTGACATGCATGTCCCTGGAATTCTGCTTTATCAATTAGTACATTATCAACAGCAATCACTGACAATATATTATAAACATTCCTCACACAAACATTACACACTAAATACTGACTGTTTGCAAAAAGTCTTTCATATGTCGTTACAGGGGGTTAAATGTCCTCCAGTTGACTAAGGACACTGTCATGGAGCTTTAAGACGGAGGCTACTGTCCAGTCAACCAATCAGGTGGCACGGACACACGAATGAAGGATAACTTGAGCTACAGGTAAAAACTAAACCTGCATTACTGTTCAGAAGTTTTTAACACTAAAAGTAAAAGAAGGCTGCTTTCAAATATCATGCGATGAATATATTTTATTTATCGATCACCAGATCAATATTTGGCGTGAGTGAGTGGCCTTTCCCTATAAAACTGCACCAGTAACTCTCAGTACAACTGAACACAGTTTTTCAAGTTACTTAGCAGGTTGGTTGTTCAGAAAATGTTGCCAAGAGAATCAAAATGGTCATGATGGATTGTCACTGCAGTGTATCAGAGGGTTTTTTCATAAACTTCTCACCCTCCCCAGGCCATGCAGCTGAGCAACTTTTGAGCTTTGCCTTACAGTGGGTAAGTTAGGATAATATTTCAAGGCCAAATTAACAACTGATGATTTCTTGCAAAGCCTTAGGTATCTCAGTCAGTTTGTGTGGGGCTGAAAGTCTAAATCCTTTTTAGCAACCCATAGACGCTGCTACTGTTAACTGGTCGATGCACAATCTCCTTTGCTGGCCTCAGAGTTTCTGGAAACATCCAAAATCCCTTTCACAAATTGATCCCTGCATGACCTAAAAATCCACCAAAAACCCACCAGAAAACAAATACCAGCAAACAAAACAGCTTAAACATAAAATCTTATTTTTGCTTTATGTAAGGTAAATGTTGCTGTATTTCACGGCACACCAGGGTCTGAAATTTGCTGTCTTTGGTGATGTTGTCATGCTGGAGTGTTGGTAGCAATGATTGGTTTGCCAGATCTCTGTAGCAACAGAGGAGTATGTTGGAGCTGATAATGTAAAAAGCAAGGAGACATTTAAGAAAGGTTTCTGTTGCTCAAGATAAGAAAGAAACTTCAGAGGAAGGCTTACAGTCTAAAAATTAAAGCGATCGATAGTCAGGCATACGTCGACACTCACTCTCACTGACTAATCATAAAAAAAGAAATGATACAGAGCATAATCAGACTTTTAACATGGCTGTGTGATATTAGTATTCTGAGAATTCACTCTAACCCTGACCATGTTTTACAACACAATATTACAGGGTTTTCTGGCTCAGATGGGTATTTGGGGACGACTAAGCATGACAGCAAAATGATCCATCCTTGCACAGCAAAGGAAATAAGTCTGTGTTTCTTATTTGAAGGAAATCTCTGTATTTTACTGCGTTTTATCGGACCATTTGTTAAACAAAAAGGAATATTTTGCTTCAGTAAATGAAACCCCAGATAACAAGACTGGTTAAAAGATGTATCTATCTCCTAGTGCTTGCTCAAATCAAAGTCTCACTCTATAATATAATATTATATGGTCTGGATCATATTATGTAAAGTGCACTGAGACAACTTATGTTGTGAATTGGTGCTATATAAAATAATTTAAAGTGAATTTCTATTTTAACTATCAATTGTTATAATTATGGTTCTGACTAAAATTAATCCTCTGAGCACTAACAACCGTGTATTTGTTTCCGCAGAAACTATTTTTGGGGATATTCTTGTCTTTTAGGGTTGCAGCCTAAAAGGGTTGCAGTGACGTCACAGAGGGTTTATCCACCTTTATAAACAGCCAATGGTCTACAATAAACAACAGTCAAGAAGAGAACGTGGTCTGTGCTTAAAAATGTCTCTTTGCAAAGGTCACATTTTGGTCTGATGGTGGAATCAGAGAAAAGTTCAGGGACTGCCTACAATGAAGGCTAAGAACCACGGAAATACAGTTGTCATATTTGTTGTGTACAGGTGAAAACACAAACCTGATGGTGGGAAAAAAGCTGACAAAAAAAGGTTATCAAGGTTCCATTAGCCAATACAAAATGTCATGATAATTTAGCACATTTATATTTGAAATGTTAAGTTAAAGACTTACTGATTTAATGTGTTGGTTTATACCAAAAATAATGTTGACATAATAGTACACGGCACACACTACATACATCACCACATCAAGCTTTCACATCAGCTGACTTTACCACTGCTGCCACTCCCCAGTACAGACAGTGGTGAACGCATTGTCAGAGCTTTTTAACATGTCACTGTCATTGTCGAGCATATCCTCACTTTTCAAAGGCAGGAGATTTGCTTGTGGTTTAATTTCCATCTACCTGTGCAAAAGCAATATCCAGGTTTTAAATAGATCGGAATAAATAAAAATCCTGAATAGCTCAGCGACTCATTCATACCTTGACAACAATACTGCTGGCATACAGTGAGGCTCCGAGGCGATAAGAGCTAATGTAGCTGGGAGAACATCATTCATTCATGTAATTTCAGTAAGAATGTGACAAAAAGATGACCTTTAAAGCCTTTTGTGAGACTCAAATGGGGATAAACTTCATCCCCATATGAGTTCACCTGAGGTACAGAATGTCAAAAAAGCGGCACAGTAATGGCTGAATTAAAATGAGCAGGTTGTTGACAGTAATCTTAGTCTGATCCACAATGACTCACTCCCCAGCCAAGCTTCCATGGCCACATTCAGATGGGTGCTACAGCCAAATCTAGACGTGATAAAAGTCAAGAGTAAAGCAAGGTTAGAACAGGAGGGTCCGAGGAGAAGGTCGACACTATGAGCCAAGAAAGAAACGTCGGAGCTGACGTGCCACTAATTCAAGGAGAAGAGGACAGATGTTGGATTCTATTGGATTTTTGTGCTTGGAGGGATTTATAGAAGGTGCTCTTTGGTTTGGAGCAGCTGATAAATGACAAAGGGAGAAGATGAAAAGAAAGAAGAAAAAAGTAAAAAGAATTGAGTTCATTGGTTAGTCATGAAGGAGCTTTATCTGTATCTTATTGTACATTTGTCCTTGATGTTGTGTTTTACTATTGTAGTCAAATTTCCATGCCAAGTATATTTCATAATATCACTTCATTCAGAAAAAATTTGCAATTATGTCACATCCTTTCCTACAGTAACCCTTGTTCTCTGCCTGTCTGTCCAAATTCTGGAGGTTGAGAGTCATAGGTGGTATAAACAAGAACTAAAAGCCTAAATTCTTGATATCATATGAATAAATGTAGCTTGAGGATTTTAATTCCTGGAATTAAAATCAACATCACCATGTTTTTGTGTTTGCCATGGGTGCACATGTGCATCAGCATAAGTGACAGGCAAAAATATTTCTCCACACAAAGGCTTACATTTGAATAAAAACTATTTAGAGGAGGCTTATGATTGATATCATATGACAGGCAGTACATTAAGTATGACAAAGTCTGATCTGCACTGACACCCTCCTGCTGTGAATGTGGCACCTGATAATAAAACCTTTCTGTAAATGCACTCTCCTGTGTGTCCATATCAGACATAATAATGCTATTTGGTTGCCACTAGAGGAATGAACTGCATGGACCAGTCTTTTCAATAATATCACTAAAAGGGAATTAATATACACTACTGGTCAAAAGTTTTAGAACACCCCAGTTGTTCTAGTTTTTTTATTGGAAATTATCCATGTTAATGTCTCATAGTACTCTGAAATGAAAGCATAGAACAAATAAACAAATGAAGTTAAACCTGCACCTGAGACTTGCTTACTACGACCACTATTTAGCTGTACTTGAAGCTGTTGTCCTGTGAAGCTGCCTATCACCAAGCTGTTGACTTTCAAAAACTTGTCTTCTGATTCTGTTGTGGTTTTGGGTCTTCCAGACCTCTTCCTGTCAGAGTTTCCCAGTGCCTTTTCATAGTGAAGAAAACTGTACTCACTGACACCTTGACTTTCTTCGCAATTGCTCTGTCGGAAAGATCTACATTTTTAAGACCTACAGTTTATCTCTCTTCAATTGCATTTTTATTATTTATGTACTATTTATTCATCTATTGATCTATTACCTTTATCTCGCCATTTTTACTGCAAACACACTACTTTCTGCAGTACAACACTGTTCAAATAATGCTCTCGAGGATATGGTGCCATGGTGTGTTCCAACACTACTTTTATGCAGACAGAGGGGTTGTAAGTAATCAAGAAAAGTTGGGACACCTGTAGGATTTGGTAGCACCAACTTTCAAGGCTTGATCAACCTCCATAGCTGCAGAACAGCTTTAAGTTGTCAACCCATTTCTTGTTCCCTGAAAAAGGCCTTCTTAATTCTGAAATGTACATTATTTTTCTATTTTGGGTTACCTTACCTATTTTTTTTTACTTCTGGCAGTTCACCACTTACCTTTGTACAAGCTATTCATTGGACTTGAACTACTTGAATTTCAATTTTTAAAAAATGGAAAAATTGGGGTGTTCTAAAATTTTTGACCCGTAGTGTACATTCTACAGGAAAAAAATATACACCGAAATTAATGATGGTACTGCTATAAAATTATCAAACTAGCTTGTGTTACTTCGTCAGCATGAGATTTGAGTTGCTCTGAAATTTTGCTCAAACCACATTCGCTAGCTCAGTTTAACTAAAGCTTGTCAGGAAGCTTAATGCAATAGCTAGGTAGTGAGCCAGCCATCTCAAGTGAGCCAGCAGTACATCATGATTACAGGGATTTAGCAAAAGTGGATATGTATGTCGTTTAAGCAGAATATCAGACAGTACACATTCAGTTATGAATTAAAATGTGTTCTCCATGTCCATATCTAACCTGTTTCTTTCCGTACCTTACCATCCCTCCATCTATCTGTGCCAACTGCACCATCTGACTGGCAAAATAGGGAGTTGATCTGCAAGCTTGCTTTTGTGGAAATGAACAGTATAAAGGGAAACCCCTTGAAACATTGGATATTCTCACGTTGCTGCATTTTGTATATACAGCTGCAATTAGTCATATAATTTTTAGACTTAATGGTATAAATATTTTAGTCATCATTTACATTATTAATATAGAAAAATATTGCTAAAGAGAGATGTAATGATGTGAAGTGTTACCTGATAACAGTGAAGACAGATCCAGTCCAATTCAACCCCTGCTTTGTTGTTATGATTCTGGCTGTGATAAGTTTGTTTGTAATGGGTCGTAGCTGTGCATAAAGATTAAGTAAATCTCTGGCCAAAACATATCTTGGCCATCCATGTCTTGTTAAAAGCGCAACCCTTACCTCTGAACAAGAAAATGATAGGTATGAAGATTTTGCATTTGTTGAGTGAGCAAGCAACTAGATGTACTATAAAGCCCACAGAATTTCTACTTAGAAAAAAAAACTCTATAATTCATGTTAAGCTCATTTTTTACATTTACTAAAAATTTTAGATTTGTTGCAGTGGTTGATTCTATATTTGTTCCAGCCTTGTTATTTGTTCACTGGAGGCAATTTAAAGGCATGTACAGTAGTTGGACATAAAACAGTAAACAACAGTACAGCAGTGGGAGTAGTAGTAGCAGCAGAAGTTACTCTCTTTGAACATTTTCTGATGAGATGTGTTTGAGATAAGATGCTTTGGCTGCATTCCACATCATAGATGACACTGAAGACTTTGTATTCTCAAGCCAAAATTGAGAGGATTTTCGTAAGACGAAAGAGTGCCTTGATAGTCAAATGATTGGGATACATACCACAAATGTCCTGACAATAGAGACCATGGTTCAGTTCCCTGCTGGTCAGACCCTGCACATCATTTTGCTGCTCTTTTTCATCACATTTCTTGTCAGCCGTAACGAATCTTTCCCTTTTTAAGATGATTTAAAGAAAAGTACCAAAAAGTCATTATTCTAGAGTAGTGTAATAAACCTCCAGATTGGTATTACAGGTATAAAAGGAAAACAATAGGGTCTATATAAATGCCTGGATTGCAAGTAAAATCGTCAGTCAAGTCTCAAGTATATATTGTGTGGATAAGAATAAATAAGAATAATTATTTTGGAGTTTAACTGTTGCCATACTTTTAATAATTCACCATATCTGCATAAATTGCTAAGAGCAGTAGATGACCTTGGATTTGATGTGTTTGTTGAGGCATATTAGTTCAGACAGGCTTTCATCATGCAATTAAAATCATCCGACAAGAAGCCTGAGCCTTTACAGCAATGATTAAACACGTTTGTCAGTGTAACTAAAACCTAGAAATGTCATCAGAACTTTTCATACATTATATTTTCCAGTACAAAAATAAATAAGCAAATAAAAAGATAGAGGAGAAGAAAAGTCTCGAAAGAGTCAGGGCTTTGTGCACCCAGACGCTGTCAGCTGAAGGATCCAAAATAGGACCTGCAAAGTACTGTCAGAGATCACTGTCCTTAGGTTGATGACTGATCATAAAAGCAGTAAGGTTAAAGATAGTCCTTGAGCAAGGAACTAGTATCTAATTGGAATTTCAATGTTCTTCTTCCAACATAAACTTTGACAAATTAATGTGCTTGGATATGCGCTTTGATATCTACAGCAGGAAATGAAACGGCATGTCAGGCAGCTCCTTCAGGCTGGCAGCAGGAGAGGAGACGAAGAGAAAGTCAGGGTTGGTAACCTGTCAGAGAGCAGGTGATTATCACAGACTTAAAGTTACTACAGTACCTGACCTTGATGTTAGGTGAGCTCAGATTCAGGAACTCAAAGCTCGGAGTTCACCTTAACGTAGGCTTACCAGATTCAGAGTTTTCATTAAACCATAAATAATATATGGAGCACTATAATGCACACAACTGAATATAACATTCTAATATTGCATTGCAAAAGTAAAACATGACACACTTATAAGATCTGACTTTTAATCATGAGTACCTTCAGTTGCAGAGTTTTTGTCAGATATCTCCATATGCAGCCGACACCCATCTTCAGTCAAGCGTATGTGATTGTGAATAAATGGATCTCCTTTTCATCTGAAGCACCGGTAGATGAAAATGATTCTGTTTTGATTTCAACACACAGCTCATGATCAAAGCTTTGGAAAGATTATGACAGACAGAGTGGAGTTATGGGTATCGAATTCTAATGATGAGAAAACTCTGTTAGTTCTTGGTGGGATGGGCATTATCTTCAACTCCTGAGGAGCCTTTTTGCATTCGCACATAATAAGGATGGTACATAGGTGCACCACAGGTAGCATTAAGATCTTGCGTTAGTTTTATGCTTTGCAAAGCACTCATTAAAATGAATAACTGGCTGTTGTCCTCTCTGCTGCTTTTCTGCTTCCAGACATGATGGCTCAGACCGCAAATCAAATGTTGCTGTTAATCTAGAAGCATGTATTTCCATCGAAAATAATTTTGATTTCATGATTTTAAGTGTTGCTAGCTGACAATATGGGTGAACATTAACTACATAATAAAGATACAGAAGTAGTAGCCTGTTTGAAAAGGAAATATGACACATGTTTAGCCTGTTACATGCAACCTTCATCAGTAATGCTAATAACTGTTGTCTTCTTTTTTTTAATACTTTATTTAAGGTTTTTAACTTTACAAAACATGCCACAACAGGGCAACCACTGAACATAAAAGAAAAGAGGAAGAAAAGGAAAAACAAAACAAAAACAAAACAAAAACAAAAAAACCCCAAAAAAAACAAAAGGGGAGGCTGCCTGACAGTTATAAAATTACATAAACAGACTTACAGAGAAAACATAGTTGCAGTAATTAAAGTAAAGCAAGTACCATGTGAAAAGTTTAGTCAGGCATCACACCTGACACTGGCCAAGAAGGGTCCCCAAGTTCTCTCAAATCTGTTCTGTTTGTTGGGTTTGTGCAGACGCAGTCTTTCCGTTTGAATAACCGATAACATCTTGCTGAGCCAATGAGCAAAGGTTGGTGGAGTGGTAGACTTCCAGGCAAGAAGAATAAGTCTTTTAGCCACCACCATCCCTAGGTTCAGGGCGACCTGCGTATCGTGCGGAACATCAGAAGTTTCGGCAGAGCATCCAAGGATGGCCAGGTCATGGTTAGGCTGAATGATACTGGAGTAAGCATTAGACAACTGTTCAAATATAGCTGACCAAAAACTGTGCATAATTGTTGTCTTCTGAGAGCAAGCATGGAAGGTGCATTGTTGCTAGCAAAATGTATGAAGCTGACACCAGGATAGTCCATAAAGGAAAATGTACTTATTGCAACCAATTAGACCAATTCTAAGGTCGAAATTTGCAGGGCTAAAGAGTCCAGGTGGACTGGTCGATTGGTTTGTCGATATGCTCTTGTCTGACCAAGTATTCATTAGTCAGACAGTCGCCAGTTTTACATTCATAAGGAGAAAAGTGTAACATCAATAGCCTTCCCAGTCTAATCCATTATCCTGGATTAGATTGGGAAGGCAAGACAAACAGACTGCCCGTGAACACCTCTGGATTTGCACAATTTTGAACTGGCCCAACCTAATAGAGATTGCTAAGTGTAACTTACTTAACATTTACTGAACATCTACTTGCAGGCAGCTAACAAAGGGTGCAAAGGGTAACAAAGAATAACGGGTGGCTATATTGAAGAATCTAAAGTATAAAACATGTTTTGACTCATTTCACACTTTTTTGTTTACTACATAATTCCATATGTGTTCATAGTTTTGATGCCTTCAGTGAGAATCTACAATGTAAGTAGTCATGGAAATAAAGAAAACATTAAATGAGAAGGTGTGTCCAAACTTTTGACTGGTAGTGTACATTCCTTAACAGATGTTGCGCTGAGATCACCAAGAAATGTGGCCAGAATTATGTGAGGTCAAACTTCACAAACCAATAATAAGGTTTCACCACTATGACTAACGGGGTCAGATAGATGTCAGTAGAGCTCAGTTGGTATCTGCCCACACAGTCATAAGCGAAAATAATTGAACACCTGTGTGAGAAGAGGTTGGGTGTGCAGGGCCACAGTTATTGCAATCCATACTAAACACAACAACCCTACAAATCCACTCAAATAGGTGCTTTAAACTCATCAACACTCTCATTAGCCGTCTGGAACCCACATAAGAATGTTTCATATGACCATTTCCTGATCTGTCAACATACTATTTAAGGTTTGGCTCAGTTTAGGTACAAACACTTCTTGTTTGGAGTTGGGGGCTGATTAAGTGTAAAAAGGAAACAGTCAATGATTGGTAGGAAACAAGAAACAAACAGAAGCTTCTCAGCTGCAAGAAAAAGGCCAGCTGCATTATGAGGGACTCCACTCCCCCCGGAAATGGATTGTGTGTGTCCCTGCCATCAGGGAAGAGGCTACACAGTATCAGGGCCAGAACTATCAGACAGTTTGAACTCTGAGGCCATGAGATTGATAAACTGCTTCACTCCCTGGCACACCACCACTGTTTACACTGCTATGTACTGTGTGTCTGGGCTGCTGCTACTACCTGTTACTTTACACACTTTCAGACTTTTTTTAAATTTACTTATTTATTTAGTGTTGGGTGTGTATGCATTTTTAAACATATCTCATCCCCGTTTATATTTTCTTGCACTGGTACAGCTTCATTTTTTTTTTTTTTAACTGTGTTGCATCTTAATATTTCTGGTACAGTGTTGAATTTTTTCTCCTGAAGTTGCAATGCAGTAAAATTATTTTAGTGAGAATCACTTTGCTGTAAGGATTTTTCAGAATCTACATGAGGAAGCAAGTTGATGTTGACATGATCATAAATCAATATTGGTTTATGCTGAAGCATATCTTGGCATGTGGAAGGAGAGGCCGCGGGGATGGCACTGCAGATTAATGGAACTTGGAGGCACGCATATCTCAGCTTCCCCCTAAAGGCGCCTTTAATATGCAGAAGAAGGTGAGTATCTGACTGTCATGTCAAACACAGCACTTAATTATCAAACAATGTGATCCACCATCACTGCTGTTAACATAGCTTCTCATGGCAAACACCGCACTGGCACAGTTGTTTTATGGACAAGACAGAAATAAATGCTCTTTAGAATATAAAATGACCTATTAGTGAGGCACAAATCCACAGCAAAGTGCTGTTTGCCTGCTCCTCTCCTTCATTTGAATGCTGATGAAAGGAGTTAACGCGTGGTGTCAATGAAAACACACACTGCACTGTGTGAACTTTGAAATATTTCAACACAGCACATAATCTACGGAGAGTTATTAGCGAAGCTCTTATTCGTGCCAGCTGAGTTAAACATTAATTAACAACAAATCTGGACAGAAAGCAACAGAGAGTATCAGTATTCAGCAACACAGCCGCTCACCCTTCCATGTGCTGCAGTGCTTAAAGATAGATCCGCCGAGCCAGCAGCCTCCCACAGCCGCCTGCTGCTGCTGCTGCTGCTGTCAGAGGAGGCTCTGAAAAGCTGCAGGTTTATGTGGAAATAAATATGATCATATGAAAGGTCTTTGTCTGGTGCTGATGGTGACGGTGAGCTGACTCTCAACACATTTCATGACAGCTACGTCTTTGCTCCTCTCTTTGTTTTCCATCCTTCATTATCTCTGATATTTCTCTCATGTGCTCTCTGACAGGAATTCTACTTCCAAAAAAAAAAAAAAAAAAATGGAAATAAACAGTCTTATTCTCTGGAATGAATGAATCAGAATTTCTTAAAAACTGAAGAATGTATAATGTGAAAGGCATCACTTGCAAACAGAATATTCTGCAGTTCTACTTAGCCTTGCAGAGTTTTAGCGTCTTTCACCTTATTGTTTTGGTATTACTTCACTGCTTCCTGTTCAGACTCTGAGCTCTCATCAGCCTCATTTCCTGCAACATCAAGATGTTGTTTCCAAGGAACAATCTCTAAATCATTAATGCCTGTGCAATATATACAAGTAATAGAAACTTCATCAATACAATAAGAAAGTGGTTGCATAGAATGTTTCACTTAAATGCATCAGATGCAAACCACCATGAACATGCACAACAAAGAAAGTCTGGCTGCCTTAGCAAACTTCAAGTGTGCTCCCTCTGTAACTAACAGCCGATCATACAATACATTGACAATGAAGCCCCTTTGCTCTCCAGCAATCCAGGTCTCCTGAGGTGGACTAGTCTGGGGCAGCATGGTCCATAGCCAGTAATAGGTGCCCTCTGTGCACTTCCCAGTTTTATTTGCTTTCTTTATTTAATGTGTATCAAGGTCTGATCATTCCATTAGCCTTATCCATTTTTGTTTGTGTGTAAATTGATTTATCTGGCCATTTTTCACTGTTAACATTAAAATATTACATGTGTTATATCTTAATAAACAGACTGAAGTGGTTAAATTCAAAATTTTTCTGTCAGTGTTTATTAAAAATAGCTCAGTAAAAATGATAATTACCACTATTTTGAAATAAAATATTTTTTCATTATACTTTTTTCAATATCATTGTCCAGCCCTGTATTTATTCACTGTACACTGCCAGTTGAACAGCCAACAGCAAGCAGACTAGCAGCTGAAGATGATTTCTTAATTGTATTATGTGGAAATGAAACCAAATACGGCCAAACCAGAACTTAAAGGAGAGCAAAGGGTATTACACAAGCGTGAGTGCTTGTCTGTCTGTCTGCTAATGTGTGCGAAATGTCAACATTACATGCATGTCAGCTTCATGCAGTGATTGCAAAAACTCAATCATTCTTGGAAGTTATGCATTTTATTAACACTGAATCATGGTCAAATTAATTTGGCTTTTGTTTTTTTTACAAGAATTTACAAACAATTATTTTATTATGTCAATGTGAAAACAGATTTTCCAAAAGTTATGTCAAAAAGGAAAACTTCTGATGGGGGTAAATACTTTTAATAGGCAATTTGACACTTTGTCTGTTGCATTTTGGTGGGAATTACATAAATTAACCGATGAGTAGATCAGATTACGTGGATGAGGTAACATCAGCATTTAATTTCTTGGGTGCAGTTGTTGTAATGTGTCCTCGGACCTAACTTTTTGTTTATAAAGTGGTGGTATAATCTTGTCTGGAGGTTAGCGTTCCCTGAGTTTGTTGCGCGCATTAAATGTGACATTAGCAGCTACCAGCACATCCCATTTGCATAATCATAATGAAACTTTACATGAAACGGGCTTTAAAGTCAAGTGCACTCTAACCTTTAACTTAACTGCTGTAAAATGAAGTAAATTTCCAAACTTTTGCATTTAAATGATGTACTGAAATAGGTAATTTAATGAATATTAAATCAAAATGACCTTCCATTGTGGTCTACTTCATTATAAATGACTGACAGATTTCACAAATGGAAGCATGTATTGACACCATCTTTTTTCATATCACAGGTTCCAAAACCAAAAGAACAATTTAGAATTGTGATTTCAAACAAGGTCTTCTGCTGTTTTTGGTTTTTTTTTCCCCATATGCTTCTACCAAGCTTGCCATGACATTAAATGCCAGAGGCAACATATTTAGGGGTAATACAGTACAGTTCTCCCAAATATCAGCCAAATCACTGCTACAATAAGACAAATTCATGTGAAAGATTGCAGAGAAGCGGCATCAAAAAAGAAGAGCTCTGCTGGGAGAAGCATTCAGGGAGTCTCTCCTGTGGGGAAGCTGTCAGTTTGCACTAACGTCGTATTTGGCAGTGGCAGAGAGACATTTGGGCCGGTTTCTGTACAGAACTTTCAGAGCTCAGTGCTGTTCTACCAGTCACAAACAGGCTCACAACAACTGTCAGCTTCCTCTTAAGACAATCCAACAACTGAAGTGCGAGCAGACACAGTCCTGCTTATCTGCTGTGCTACCTGCTGTTGGTGGAACAGCTTCTATTATCTCCTATCACTGACACATCAAACTTTTGTGTACTTGTGTGGCTTTTTGACATGAAAAACACTGTCAGATGCAGTCAGTATTTTCAATGTTTGATTTGGACAAGGTGAAAATATAATTACAGAATAATTAATATGTATTACAGTCATACAAAACTCAGTAAAGCAGTTTGGAAACTTGTGTTAGTTATTAAAAAATAATTTAAAAAACACATACTAGATGTCAAAGGATAAATCAGAGGTTATTATGATCAGCCAATCTTAAAGGAAAATAATATAATTAGGGCTCTTGGGGAGTTGTTACATATCATCTGACATGATCTAATAACTCTCCAAATTCAAAGCAAAGCTTGAAAGTCTTCTTCCATTTGTGATAAGGAGAGGACAGCAAATCCTACAACTGAAACAAGTTTTACAAGTGTTCTAGCAAGAAATTAACACATTTGTTTAAAATACTGCCTACAGTGTCCACAGTCACTTCTGGTTACAACAACAGCGGCAGTCATCGCTCTTAATGAATAATTGTTAATTAATTAACTGCTCAAAAATCAATTCATAAATAAAAATAACACAAAGGGCACATCTCTTTATGAGCCACATTTCCTGTGAGATTCAGATGTATATCATGTTGTATGCGCCCCTGTGTGAAACTGAAAAAGAGCTCCGAGTCACCTTCCATCGGCTTCATCCATTTCTCTTTCTTTGTGTTAGTTTCCATCATATTCCACTGAAATCTGCATAGCTTGTGACTTTGTGGTGACTCACATTTTAGCAGTCGGCAGCAAAGACAGTGACAGGTTAACCTGCAGTTGACCCATGTGTGTGCAGTTTGACTGACATCAAACTCAGCCCCACGATGACAGCCTTCTCTGATTCTTCAGACACTGGATGAAAGCCAGATTTTTAGAAAAGCCTCTGTCCTGCAGTTTTAAAAACTACAGTCAAAATTCAGGACATTGTCTCAATATGTGGGGCCTGAGGCAAGACATAAAAAACTGTGTATTGTGGTATGAAACAGGACACCTGGTCATCACACATTGTAAATGTCAGCGGAGCAAGTTTTAGTGCACAGCTATTGTCACTGACATGCATCTTGGGTGAATATGTTTGATCATAACATAATACATTTTACCTCCCATGCTCTACCTGTCACTCTTTCACTCACTACAAACACACATAAAGTAAGTTCTGCTGCATGTGTCTCGACAAATTCAAAGTTAATTCAAGTCACTGCTACTTGTTGTTTGCTAACCCAAAGTGCTTTGCAACAGAGAAGTAGGACTAACATAACACATATAATGTCATTCACTTTACTTGTATTAATTTTCCACAGCTATTAAGCCAATGAAGATTTTGCTGTGTCATTTATTTCATGGTAATTATGCCTTTCATTTTTGAGTGTGATGGCAGTGCTGCAAGATAATTAACAGGACTGCTTTGTGGCTTCATATGATCTCTGTTCAGATATTAATGTGATGTTGTGATTAAGGCACACAGGCATTTGACTATGAGGAAATTTAATAAATTGCCAATAAAAATAAGTATTTGAAATGAATTTCACACAACCGAGACTCAAAATGCTCTGGAAAAAGTAGAGTGAGACCCTTTGGTGAGACTTTCCGACAGCCATGTTACGATACAACAAAGCCTTACAATTTAAAATATTCACTACTACGAGAACACAAGTGTGTTGACATGTTCAGCACACCAGCTGATTTGAAAGACAAGCTATTTAAAAAAAAAAAAAAAGTCCCAAATTGTACTATTAACCAGAAATTGTAAAAAATGAAAGTTGCGACTGAAATCATAAGCAGTATTTCAGATGGTCCCTGAAGTAATCATGTGTGGCATGCAGTTCCACTGGGAAAATCTAAGCTCAAAATTCTGATATTTCATCAAATTCACTTTATTCTATTAATTCACATTTAAACATTTTAAAATAAACCAATTGCTCCGTATTCTGTAAATAATAAATTCTGCGCTCCTCAATGCAACTGAAAAGCAAAGACTGACTCATCTGAAAACAAAAGTTATGTGACCAAAATTCATGACTTTTCAGATAAACTGCCAGCTGTGTTTACACAGATGAGAGGAGACGACAAAACTGGGAGGAAAATAATACATACTGGACTGATAAAATGCAGCATGGTTCAAAAACCGTATACAGAGGAGCAAGTAGTAAGTTGTTCAGCATGGTACAGTATCTCTAGAGTTGATGGTGAATAGCAGTGTGAAAAACAGCTAGTTTGTAGCAGTGATACACACTGAAGAAGTTAAATATCTATACCCTGTGGAACCCAGTTCCTTCTGTATTGGTAACACTAGTTGAATATTGTAAAGACTGATTCCATGTGTTATTTATTTCATTTTTTTTTTTGTAAAATTATGAAAAAAAATGTAACTTTAAAAAAAAAATGATTTATGGCACTTTATGCACACAAGAGATTTCTGACTTCTCTGCACTTCTAGCCATGGTTGGGTTGCTTCCATAGAGGTGAAGGAAAGGGAAGGGAAATGGAACAAACAATTCATTTTTCTGTCTAACCAAATGCTTCACTTCATCCAGCTCTGCAGGCCGCAGGATGCTGGAAATCTGTGCAGAAGTGTGATCCTGTTGGGTAGACTGTGTAGCAGCCAATAAATGTCAGGAGCTGATTACAGTCCGTGTTCCCTAATGAGCAATAAGGGACGGAGCAGGAGAGGCTGAATTCAGACCCTGACACCTTCCTTTATCTAGCCTGCTGTTTGTGATTCACACTGAGGTTAATCACTTTCATTAATCCACTGCTCCTCCACAGGGGAGCTCCAAAGCAATGTCACAAGACCCAGCAGCTCCTGCAGCACACAATATCCACCATGTCCATTCATCAGACATGCTGAATTATGCAACAAGTCAAGGATTCAGCAGTCAAGAAAAGCTTTGATTGGAGAACAGGCACCTGCTGATTTTAGTAAGTGATCATTTAAATTGTTGAGTTGAGGTGAGTTTTTAGTGTGATGTACAGAAAATGTCCTGGAAACCCACTCTACTACTCAGTGCTCAGGTCTGGATCCCAGTATTTATTGTTTGTACTTTCACAGCTACCGATTCCATGGCAACAGTAAATATCTTTTATACAATCTGCAGCAACATGGGAACTATTGCAATTCATCCTGGGATTTGTTTTTACACGTTGTGAGTTTATTCCCTCAGTGGCCAAATGAAACTGTACGGTAAACTAAGCTAATTAAACACTTTGGAAAAAGACACTATAAACAGACTTGAATAAACTTATTAGTGTACAGGCATGAAGGCTACATACAATCCAATATTACAATACTGTGTAGGAGCTGGTGTTACAGCTGTACACAAATGTAAGACAAACATTATTTTACTATATATTTGGGCCCAGAGTGATATTATGATTCCCCCAGAAGGGGACAGAAATGTGTGAAACAAATTTCATGGAAATCAGTGAAATGATTGTTGAGATGCTTCACTCAAATCAAACAAGTGGCATATTAATTTTGCACTCTTGGCCTCCGTTGAAGAGATTCAGGGAGTTTATCTGAGGGCAACTTTCATGAGTGCCCTGCAGCTTACCGAAGAAACCAGATTTTTACATGACTGATTATAAACGTTTGTCTTCAGCCTGACTGAAAGGAAATGTAGAATTAGCTGTGTGCTAACTGCATTAGCTTTTCTTGAACATATGGAGAAGAAAGCATTTAAGTTCAATCGCTCTTGGTCTTTTCTTTAAGTCTGCACTGGGGAGGTGAAGCACTATCTTCAGGGTGTTCATTAAAAGGTACAGACTATTTAGTTCTAGTTTCACAGACAAATGATGATTTATACAGTTCACAATCAACAGGTCCCACTCTTCGCGCAACAGTTTTCCTCCTCAAATGCAGGGCAGCAGGGTAGTAAACATTGTTTTTTAAGACACTATTAGCTCTTTTTGCCTCCATCCCCACAGTGGAAGTCAGACTCCCACACGGAAACAAATCTGTGGATGAATATGTTGGTGACAACAAGGACCTCCAGTGCAGTTGGCAAAATTTCAATTCGCTGTAGCTACTTTCTGTGCTTTCTTCCTTGAAAATTAATTTGAAAATGATTCATGTAAAAATCTGTAGTTTTTGTTGCAGGGAAGTCATGTCAATTGATGCTGCATGAGCTGTTTTGTGCAATTCCTCGTTTCCCTGAATCTCTACAACGGAGGTGGATAGTGCAAAGTTAGCATGACACATAGAGACACTGCAGACACATTAATAGGAAATGCGGTAGGTTGAAAGAATTTGGATTCCACTCTTAACACCCAAAACAAAGTTCTTCTTTGCTCAACTGTTTCAAACCAGAGCATCAATGAGCACAACACCACATATCTGAGCCCCAGAGCTGTCTTCAACTACAGCCGATGCACACAACTTTTTTACTTGATAAAAAATAGTGAAAACGAGGCCTCGTGCCTCATCTTTCACGTCAGCACTTTACTAATATCCTGCACTGTCTCCCCGGCACCAGACTGAGGGCTGCAGCTGGAGGATGGAGCAGGTCTGCTTATTCATGAGGGGATCTGGCTGTGGCCCCTGGAGGCCTTCTGGAACAGCAGGCATTATCAGTGGTAAATAGATGTGGAAAGACTTCGGTCAAGACAGCCTCACAGCTGCCTGATTTATGGCTGGCGATGCAACAAACAGTTAGCCGTGTTACCGGCAGGGATATAAGCATTTTCATGGCCACAGTTCAAGTTTATTTCAGCTATAAATTCGGAAAGATATGGAACAAAAAGAGCAAGTGAATTTATGACACAGGATGTTGTTTGTGAGCTGCCAGCGGGAAGGTGTGTTTTAATACCCTGTGGACAAGGATGAATGGTCATTCTGCGCTCTTATCTCTGCTTTTGGTCCAGCATAGCATCAAAATAAATATTCTCAGACCACAATACAGAAGAAAAGAAAAAAAAAGAATGAAGGTGTTCTCATGTCCGTGTTTCACAACAAGAGCTGTTTGCCATGTTAAAATGTGAATATTCTCGTACATACTCATTCATTCACTTATTCACTGTCTGCCACCAACAGGTCCATTAGAGGTTATTATGCATGTCAACACTGACTCACATTGGAATGTAGCAGCAGCACCTTCTTCAGGCAGTATTATAATTAGAGATGCTGTGGATTCTCTGAACACTGAAGCCATCAATTGCTTTTCATTTATTACTTTAATTGATGCTGTGCAGCCATTTTCATGCTTACCATGGCTAACAATTTTCTACTAAATGGTGGAAACCATGCCTAACTCTAGAATATGTTGGATGAAATTAGGACAAACTACCTCTTGATGTGTTTTTCCCTAGTTTTCATTGTCATTCCTTACAAGTTTATGATTAAAGCAACAACATTTCATCAGTGAGTTGATCAAGACAAATATAACTTGCAATTGTTTTGGTATCTGATTAATTGTTTTAAGTAATGAAACATCTGCTGGTTAAAGCAGATTTTAAACTATTTTCTGAGATCAGCAGATTGATAACTAGTGCTGTGATGATTAACTGTGATGATTAACTGAATAATCAAACAGTTGTCAACTATGAAAATAAGCACCGACTACTTAGATAATCTATTAATCAGTTTAAGAAATAAAAAGTAAAAAATGTTTTTCCAGCTTCTTAAATGTGAATACTTTTGGGTTTCTTTTGTCCTCTATGACAGTAAACTAAATGTCTTTAGGTTCATGTCAATGTCTTGGACACTGAGATGTTTTTATCCATTTCCTAGATGAAACAACTAATTCAGCAAATAATCTACAGATTTAATCGACAGCAAAAATATTCACTAATTGCAGCGATATTGATGATGTAAACAATCACTTCATAGTTGTCAGCTGATAGTCAACGCATGTCTAAATCATCAAACCATGCCACAACTAATCACATGCTTGAAACAGAAAAGCACTCAGAGGGTACAGTACTCCGCCAAGGCTGTTCATTCACCCATATGGCATTGCATTGTTTGTCTGTATATGCAGACTGGCGACCTGTCCAGGATGTCCCCTGCCTTCACCCCAAGTCAGCTGGGACAGACTCCAGCCCCACCGCAACCCTGATAAGGATGAAGCGGTGTATAGATAATGGATGGATGGATTAAGAGGCTTTCCACTGCAGAAAATCAGGGTAGGTGCAAGGTGGAATGAACAGTTAGCAGATCAACCTCTTAAATGGCCCTTTCAGCCTTTCAGGTGCAGGATCTGACGGCTTTGAATGAATGTTAACTGAGTGCCTCAAAACAATGAGAAATAGCAATTATTTGCTATAACTGTATTTCTTTTAGCACGTAGGACATAGAGGGTGAAGACATGGGAAATAGGTGCTGATGGCAATGTTAGAGAAACACAGCACTAGAGAAGTCTACTCAATAAAGATATTGAGAGGGCAGAAAAAATGGTGCAAGTTATTCTCGCTGAATTGAACCAATCAGAAACCAGACCCAGCAGTTTTTCCAGGGCTGCTCAGAAGTAGCTAACCAGGAGAAGTTATTTTATTCTCTGGTGAAAACGACCCTAAAAGATGGTCCAAGGGACAGCTCCTGCAGTCAGAATACAAACTACGGTTGGATTCTTTCTGAAAACTCCCAGAAGTTTCTGCAGTGGTAACGGCTTAATGTGATGTAATGCATTGGAATACAAATACTGTCTCGAGTACATGAGAATGTTTTTGTCTCTGTTATGCCAAAGTAGACATAACCTGAGGCTTGATCAACCCCTGCTGGGTCGTCTGGGTGAGGACGTCTGATGTTAAAACACCTGATGACCCCAGGAAACATGACTGATGATGTGCTCAGGTGTGTCAAGTTGATGCATGTTAAAAGAGATGTGACTTCCAAACAAATATTTCTCATTCTGTTCTATTGTGTTCTGTAGTGACAAGTCAAGCTCTTCTTGAAGTGAGATTTTCACTATGCTGCGGAATACAACCCACTCAAAATTCCGTTAATGCCTGAATGAAATGAAGCACATTTTCAAAAACATCAAAGAAATTTGCTATCTGAAGATGTGCTTACTGAGTTTTGGGTTTGGAGTTATTTGAGTGATTTCCAGCTGAATTTCAGGGAGCAATTCCCTAAAATAAATACAACTGTGGAATGAAACCTATTTGATTATTTGTCTCGAAAACAAACTGTGCAAGAGGAGCTACTCTCCGATAACGGGAGGATATTTTATTAAACACTACAGTCCCAATCTATTTGCCATATGTAAATTTGAGAGAGCCTTCTGTTACCTTTATATCTGGCCACTCCAATACCTATCTGTGTCCTGTTCGAGGGAGGCACAATTACAACCCCATAAAAGACTATATACACTCGCCTTTACAGCTTTCATGTTGCTGCCACTGGCTCAGTATTGCACAGTCATAAATATCAATCCTTATTACATAACAAGTCATTGAGAATGGATTGTGTCCCAGTGAGTGACTGGGTAATGCTTCTCTTGAAATACAGCTCACAAGGCAAAGTGCGGCTTCTAATGCATCTAATAAGATCACTGCTTGAGTATTAAAGTTATTTGTATAACATGATATAGTATAAGTTGCATTAGATTGCATTCCACGTTTTCTGAGGCTGCTGTAGCACATAATGTCCCTAAACAATCCAATCCAAAAATGTCTGTCATATTTTGTCAAAAACAGACGTCCTAGGAGTGTAGGAGTTTCCAGGCTGTCAGAACAGAGTTGTTTTAATTAACATTTTAATAAGTATTTTTGGTCTAAAATCTACAGCTTAAGATTTTAAAACATACAGACATGTGGCAAATGAAAGGAAAACTCAATGAGCCTTGGCACTGACTGCCCAAGTCTCTGGAACTCGACTCTACTCCTTTACTGAAGGATGAAAACCATTCTTCCAAAAGATATTCCTTTATTTGGTGCTTTGACAATAGAAGCTGAGAGTACTGTCTAAGACGTTGGATCAAAATCCCCCATAGCAGTTTAGTTGGGTTAAGATCTGGTGACTGTCAAGTTGAGATGGGTGAATACACAAATATATCAACTATGGAGTCCATCGACAGTTGGTGTTTTTGGTGATTTTTGGTGATTGATTTCAGTGTAACACTTATCCAAATGTTGTCTATCGTGTTGGTGGCCCCAGAAAAGAAAATATAGATCAGTTTCATGTGTCTTTGCCCCTCCTCAACACTGCAGAACTGGTCCAGACAAAAAAGATTAGCCCACGGTAAAGGCACTCAACCTAAAACAATAGGTCTCTCGATACCGATTAGTAACCACGGATTTGGAAAGGTACCATACATGCTAACAACTCAAAAATCAAATCTCCAACATTGACAGCATTGTGTTAAGAAGAGAGAGACTAAGTTTCAGAGTTAACTTGAATGCATCCATTTAAGGACAGCTGTTGATATTAACCATTTGTCAACTCCAGATTGACTCTATTCTGCAGGGAAACACAAGCAACAACCATTCCTTCTGCATATATCTTGATTCAAAGTACGTATGGAGAGGAGGAACTGTGGCAAGGGCAATGCCGCAAGATTTTACCCAACTTTAACAGTCTTTATATGTCTGGTTATCAGATCCCACTTTCAGCATTTTTAAAATTTTTCATATCTTTCGTATGTTATTTTTTAACTGAATTTGTCTCGCTCATGGAGTTTCCTCTCTCTATTTGTAGTCGCTACTCTGTGGTCTCCAGCAATGGCTCACCTGCAGCTCAATCTGATTGGTTATACATCACCAGTAATACCTTTCAGCACTAAAGGATAAATGTTCAAAAGATCTATTTTAATGAAATAGGTAAACCAAGACATTTTCATAAAGATTTATGTTGGAGTTTCACTTTCACTGTAAATGTGTATCAGCTCCAAATATTGGTTACTGATATCCTTGAATATAAATAATCCATCATTACTGGCCTTGAATGTTGCATAGGATTCATAGGATAAAGGTGATCACTTTAGAACAGCTTTGTATTGATTCTGAGCAACATCTGGCACAAGAATTACCTTCGGGACGAATAAATCTGCATTTTATCGTATCTTATCTCATCAAAATGCCATTTACAGCATAACAGAGTGACCAGACACCTGCACTGTAGAAGTCAAAGGTTCCGATATATCCTGTAATTTGTCTGTATTACAGAAAGCAAGAAAAACCTCCCTTGTGTTGCTTAAACACCCAAACAAGCTTTGGTGTCCTTGGTGGTAGTCATGTCTCTAATTTCTGCTTCAACTTTGATCAGTGCACACACATTTTCAGTGACACTGTTGCTTGTTTATACGATCACTGCCTGACTGCTCTTGTTTCCTGCCCTGTGTGACTTGCTAAGACAGCCAAATCGACAGAAAATAAAACCCACGCTGTGATAAATCAGGAAAATGCCCTAACAGATACAAGTCTGTTAGAATAGTGAAATTTACCTCTGATAAGCTGAAGCCTGACCACAGTCTGGAAAATCTGACATGACATATTATTCATTCATTTAGTTTTCATGTCCCATGGCCCCATAACAGTTATTTTTAGCATGAAAAGGCTTCCGTTCATCCTGAATATTGACAAAAAAAACCTCACATCAGCTTTGGAAAGCCAACGTTAGATAAATCCTATGTGACACAGCAAACAGAAATAAAAATATAAAGTCATGCAAACATTTTGAGCAATAAATTATCCAACTTAGATAAACCTCAACATCATTTCACTGAAAATAAAAAAAATGTAATTAATTCATGACATGCTTTTATGTAAACTAATCCACCTTGTGCTTCCACTAGGGCAGGGCTTCAACTCTAATAGCTGCTGGTGGCCATGTTTGCTCATCAGAAGCATTTGTTTTCCTGCAGAGAGCTAGCACACAACTACACCAGCAGGTCTGTGAGGAGGTTGGACTTCAGCCCTGGTTTGGAACGACTCGAGGAGGCAACCACATGGCCAACTGCAAATAACTGGCAGGTTGTCGTGAAGGATATTCAGGAAAAATTTAAATACAGTGTCTGTTACATGGGACATTTCCAGAGAAATAATTGAGGACACTGTTGCACTCATTATATTTATGAAACTGTTTTAGCCCAACTTGTGAGGGGTGCCCATTTGTTTGTCGTATGCACAACTTCAGAGAAAAATGTTTCAACAATTACTGCTCAAAAAAATGTTTGACATGTAGCACCACTATGAGGTCAACTCACAAGCAATAGACTGTAAGTTATTTTTGCTATTAAAATATTCATGACCTCATTATTAAGGATACATTTTTTTAACCTGGAACCTTCAAGACAAAGATCTTAATTCAAGGCCCATTTATGAGCTATTTCCAGACCTTTCAGCTGCCTCCTACAGTCAGTTGTTGTGAAAATACTGGATTGCTGTAACAGGACGTTTTCTTGCATGGAGGAAATTTCTGCCAAACGAAGTAACATAGAATCGTTATCTTGACTGTACACTGATCAACAATGCTTACTGTCCTACGTACTCACCCCTACAAAGGCCCATCCAGAGCTAGGAGAAACCATGAACAATATGAACATACACAGTGAAGAACTCAAAAAAATTCTCCAGAAGATGTTCTACCTTGAATAGAGATTATTTTGTTAAAGCTAATATTTCGTCAGTCTCTAATCAAATGTTGCTGCTGCACGGTCCCAACAGAAATTGTCAGCACTTCAGAAAAAAAAAATCACATATGACAGATGTTATTATGAACAATACAACATGGGACACTTCAGTCCTGACAATGAAGGGAGGAAGGGATAAACCGCTAGAGGTGAGACTTCCGGAAGCAAACTTGTTATTCACAAAACAATACCAAATCAACATTCATTTATGTGCTTTTAAATAGGTTCTGAACCAGATCACAGGATTTTCATGACTGGATTTTAGTCAGTTTTCTTGTGGTAGCTTAACAATGAAGCTTTCTAGTTTAAATTAGATTTTTAACACAGCAATAGTCCACCAAGTAGCTCTTCCCGCGCTTTCAACCATACTACACAGCCTTCCAAGTCATGTCAATAGATTCCTCAATTGAACATTCACTGACTAAGACTGTCGGATACTGTTGAAATCTCAAGCAAGAAGGCCTTGATTTGATATTGTTCTCCTACTACCACTACTGAGGAGGAACTTTCCTGTTTGTACCAACTAGTAGTTCAACCTCTGGGCTCTGTTAAGATGTTAAATGTTGTTATGAATGAACAAGTGCTATCATTTAACATATTACCATCAACCAGCATTTTTTTCCAATCTCAGAACATGCTGTCAACTGAGAAAAAAAAATCCTATATTTATTGTCTAAACCTTTGAGACTTGAAGAAAGTTAACGACACAAACAAACATCCGATTGAAGAAAGTGCTAAAGGGAATTACTTTTTTTTATTAAAGCCGCCTCTCCCTTAAATTATATACATTTTTACTCAATGTGGGCTTCATTTTCACTCCAACATGAAGTCCTGCACCTCTATGGAAGCAGCACTGCCATGGCTAGAAGTAGAGAGAATTCAAAAATGTATCCTTCACAGTATACCAAGTTAAAATGCAATAAATATATTTTTTTAGTGACAAATGAAGTTGAACTGCTTTGATTATGTATTTTACAAACATTGCAAAACCCTGGGATGAAGAATAGAGGCTGAACCAGCATGATGAACTATTACTGAATGTAGTCCAAAAGAAATACAATTTCTTTCAATTAAAACATTAGATAAAACTAAGCAAACATATTTACATGGATAATGTGTATTAGATTGAAGTTCCTGGCTGATAAAATGACAAATTCTATGTACCTGAGCCTCAGAACACTAGGTGTAATAAAATAATCTCAACTGCAAAGGCCACTTGTTTGCTTTTTCAGCCTTTCAGGCATACAATATGGTGTTAAGCAAAAAAAAAAAAAAAGCTCAAAGCTGAATTGTCGCAATTTGACAGTGTGACTCCCCGACGTGACTGAACCATCACAATACCTACAATGACTTCTGAAGTTGTAAGGAGTCAGCACTAACTACAAAGCTTCAGATCTCTGCTGCTCAAGACCACTCCGAGACAAGGATTGAACAGTGAGGGTGTGCCAACCCATCGGTCTTCAATATTTGTTTCATGTAGTTTGATTGGTAGTCTCGATAAAAGCCAATTTAAAAATCTGATCGGATGGCACAAAACACAAGAGACAATTTCTCTACATGCAGCTACGATGGATTTGCCGACTTCAACAGTCTGGCAGTTCTACCAGGTGCTTAAAAAGGACAAAACATTTGCAATTTCCAAGGTGTGTGCCAAGGAAATCCCTCAACCAAAACAGTTCAACGCCACAGACCTCATCAGACATTCGAAGGATTGTTACTGGAAGAAATATGTAGATTTTCTAGGCGAGCTAGTACTGAGGCAGAGACAGAGTGAGACTGATTTGTAACACAATCGCGACACATTCAGCTGTTGTTTTTATTCTTGTTTCTTGCTTTGTACTCTATTGCCTGAGCTCCAGTATCTCATTTGAATGAGTTCTGACTGACTTGAAAGAATATGTTTGCTATACTTATTTTTTGTTGCAGTTTTTAGGACCCAAAGCTAGAATAATTTGATAAAGGCCCTGTGTTTTGTTCAGTCTGTTGGGATTGATTTTTGTTGCCTCGGTATAATGTGTTGTGCACATTTAGCCTTATCATTGTTAATATTTGATTGATTTTATTCCACAAGAAAGTTGTATTTCTTATGCTTTAAGGTGTACCCAATAATCAAGCACTGGTTTAAGCCGTGTCTCAATCTGAGAGTGGAATATATCTCACATGTTGCCCACCAACAAATAACCAGCCGTCAATTCATGACACTTTTTCATCGCTTAACTTTAATACATAATATGCAGTTCTGGTCCATATAGTTCAATCATCTGAAAGAAAGACTGAATGGGCATTAGATATAGATGAGTGTATAGAGTTTAGTTTGCTCCTGAAATGAGGAAAGGTTTTTATTTCCAGAAACTCTGAGGTCACCACAGTAACTTACTTTGTGAAGCTAACCTTTTCTTGTTGCAATTATTTCAGCCTACACTGCATTAAATGAAGGCTCTGCTCTTTAATTGTTACCATAGCAAATCGCAGCATCAAATCTCGAGGAAATAAAAACGTCATCAAACAAGAGCTGGTGAAGAACCAGAGAAAGATTAAATCTCTGAACAAATTTAGGAGTCACTCTATGAACCCACACTACAATTACCTGTTATTCTGTCACTCAAATTCTTCACACAAATCAGGTGTATTTACTGAATAAGTTCATGAGATGCAGCTTAAAGTGTATAAATGACCCAGTGGAACTTGAGCTGAATTTAAGTTGTCATTTAACTAACTATAAGCAATTGTACACTGGTTGTCTGAGGGAGAACGATGAAATTATTTAGTTTAGTTCCCACATAAACGTGTTTTTAACATGTTTATTATATTAATTTTGGAATTTTAGAGCGCTTCATTTCCTCGTGATTGATTGAAAGACAGTGTCATGCTAAACATCGGTGGCAGAAACAATGATAAACAAGGGCTCGTCGTTCTTCAGTTGAATAAACACAAATATTCCTATGAAACCTGCATTGCCTTTATACAGTGACAGCCTTGAACTGATGATGAGGGGAGGTTTTACATTCATGGAGCATCCAGGGGCACCTCCAGGTCACAGATCCAACACTGGAATCTATTCATCCATATAACATCCAGCAGTTTGGAGCAGAATGGAGGGAACGAGGCACTGTGCCGCTCAATCTGTCTGAACTTCACCCTGCATTTCAAACATCAGCACAACATTTTAGCTTTAATCAACTGCAAAATATATCAGGCATCAGCGTACAGCTCCGCTATCACTCGTCTGCTCTGAAGTCTTATTAATTGATGCACTGCAGTAAATAGCAGTCTTATCATTCTGACAGGGGGAGCGAGCAGCACGGCCCAGTGATGGAGCCATAACTGACAGAAAGAACGAACCGAGGTGATGCGGAAGCGATAATTCTGCACCGTCTTCTTTAAAAGCAGTGTTCACTCTGTACTACATGATTGATAAGGGATCAAAAAGAGTAAAGTGGAGGTCTATGGAAGTGTGAGGAATAATAGTAACTACAGGGAAGATAACTCAACTTCCAGGCTGCTATAGTGATGACAAAACCTCTTTAAATCTCATTTATATTGAAACACAAGTTTTTGAAAATATTTATGGAATGAAGACAATAAATTAGAAGCACTCACAAGGATTATCAAAAGACACACAGAATGCAACCTACAAGAAAAGAGAAGATAAGAGAAGTAAAAAGAATAAGAAATTTGGATAAAAGTACTAAAACACAGGAACATCAGGGAGACAATAAAAAAAATACAAAGAGAATAAAATATATAAAACTTAGAATCTAACACTTGGTTGTAAAGTTTTACACCACTGTGAATGTTCCATATTAAAAATGACCTTATCGGGGCCACAAGCGATTTTTATTTGTTGGATCCCTTTGCAATGTTCTGAAGCTGAAGGTGATGTGTTCTAATTATTTTATTACAGAATTTTACTATCACATATGAAAAATAATCTACATCTAAAAAACATTCTAAAAAACATTTATTATAGCTAATAATTGGAAAAACTTCAACTGTCCAACAGTCCTTGAACTACTCATCTATGACCGTTCCATTAGAAAAACTAACCAAATCTAGGCTTAAAATTGTGACATCTCATCAAAATTGCTTTATTAGACATGTCAAAGCAAATAAGATAAGGGGAAGGAAAAAGGTTTGGGTTAGGGTTTTACCGTCATAACATGAGAAATAAAAAGTATGTAGAAACTGCAGTGCTTCAGTATTTTTGCTTTAAAAATGACAATTTTTCAAATATCACAATTCTGACAAATTAACTTTTTTTCTTCAGATTGTCATTATTTTGTTCAACAGAGTTTATTTTAAGAAAGCAGTTAAAAACCTTGTTGATGAAATATTTACATTTTTCCAATGGTTTTTACAGAGCAGTTCTATTTCAATTATAATTTTATTTTTTAATCTTAATTCTAATAGCCAGTTCCATCCCACCAGCCTTCTATCATCTACTACCTTATCATGTTTTATTATAGACACTTCCAACCAATTTTATTTTTATCTCAGCCTCTTCCATCCCACTTTATTTAAAAATCAATGCAACCTCCCCAATTGCACAATCTGTAATGTGTAGTCCCACTGTTGAAACACTCCTCTTCTTTAAATATATTTTGTAATTATGTAAGCTTTTCTTGTTTTACTGGCAGACTCAAAGTTTTTGTAAGTTTTAGGTATTTTATGTCTTCTTAGTCACAATAATCCTGGGATAGTGTCACACTGGATCAGCTCTGCTGTCTGACCTAACCCACCCCAACTCCAACAACTAATCACAGTAGATGCAATACACTCTGCTGTGATATAATCTGACTTCAGCCATAATCCTGCCCCTCAAACGGCCTCTGATATATGTGGTTTTTATTTCTGGACGAGTAAAATCTTGGTTCCACTCTTTGACGAGTTTTTTTGCTGAGAGATTTTAATGTCTGTTAAAAGAGGAAGAACACGTTAGAGATTAAGCATAGTACAGTACACAACAGTAAAGTAACGTAGAAATATTCTCCCTTTAAATGGGCACTATTAATAATCTTATGTCGAACTAGTGCCCTATTTCAGAGTCTAGTTTAAAGGAATTCATTGTTAGTATTTTAGCGAATTATCACAGCAAATCGAACCGTGTCAGGATCCTACATAGGAATATTGTACATAAAGTACAAAGAAGAGAGAAACAGGGGAGCCACTGGTTCATTTTTGATCTACATCTCCGTGCCATGTCACTGCATTTTTGATATTAGTGCTTACAGACTGACATTGGGATGAACTCCAGGTAAAGTGGTTGTAGTTAGGAAAGCAGTTTGTTCTGGTCAAAGACCTGTCTCCTACTGAACAGTCCCTCAGCATGTTGTGTCCTGCATCCTGTTTCAACCACAAATACATTCCCTTTTGCAAGCAGCACACTATCAAACCCTGCACAGGCCAAACACCCATCACAGACGTTGTTTTTGATACCAGCAAATATCCTGTGTCACAGAGGGGAAATCACAGGCCTATCGGCACTGATAGGATCTTGCCCACGTTCTGAGGTGAGATGAAACAACAACACTGCAGCCACACTTTGGCTGAACAGCAAATAATACAGAGTCTCAGTGAAAGGCCTGGCTATTGTGGACCTGCTCTATTGTGGGAATGAAAAGAGACAAACTGGACTGTTCTGCAGATAGGTCAATCAGCCCAGGAACAATACCACTGCATGCAGGAGACAAGCTCAACTCCCGTCCAATCGTGTCCGCAGAGCCTGTTGCTATCTTATCAGTTCTCTGCTTTGCACTGAGGCAGCCTGTTGACCACAAAATTACTATTTTCAGTACTAACTACCATAGAATAGACAGAAATAAAAATGGAATGCCTCACCTACACTATGTTGAGATATAAATGGAGACAGTGTATTTGTTCGGTGTGACAACATAACCAGTAAACAAATAATGCATTTTTATTTATTTTTTTTTTTTTTTTAGAATATTACTACTGAGAGGAATGCTGTCTTTTTCAGGAGGGGCCTGTTCATACTGACACAGCTACAACATTCAGATCTGGAAACTGTCCAGTAGCAGCAACAAAAGCTGCTATTCTGATGTGCATCCACAAATAAGCCTGCAAGTAACGTTTATTTTTACTGGCACTTGATCTGTCGATTATTTTCTACTTGTTTGTTTAATGTAATATTCAATATACGATGAAAAAACAAAGAAGCTGAATGACTTAAAGAATTAATCAGATATTTCTTGCTTTTTTTGATAAATATATGCTCAGTATTTTTCAGGAACACCAGATATAATAACAACACTAACCAGATCCACAAATTAAAAATTACAAAATGAAAGAATGTATACACATTAAAACAATCCTTTCAGAATTATTGCTCATGCCGAAATATTTCTCTCGAGGGTCTCTGAAGCCATTTGGCTGAGAGAACCCATAAACAGCTACAGACAGCTGAGATGGGATGATAGCAGGGAGCAGACATCTGCGCTGTTACAAAACTTATGATTAAGAAATATATTTTTCTTTGAAGGTGCTGCAGGAGGAAACGCAACCTGCTGTAATCTGATCTCATTGTGAAAACAACTGTGGCAGCAGACAAATAAAAACAGAGCAGAGCATCTGTTCTCTTTCATGTTCACAAGAGAGAAACTCATGTTTCTGCTCAGAAATGATGTGCGGGGAATTTTTGGGTTCATTCTCATGTAATGGTCACGGGTTTTCCTACTTTAGTCTATAATATGACATGGTAATTATTCAAAGTCAGGTATGAGACTAAATATGTTTCTGCATCGGCTTGGCCTGTTTTTCGTCTCAAATATTTATTCATTTAAAAGTTTCCGGAGGGCAGCTCAAGAGAAATTTGACACCACTTTTAGTCCTCAGAAGTAAGACCAGTGGAGCCTCAGGAAAGCGGTTTGTTCATACATTAAAGTTGAGGAGAGATTCAGGTTGATGCATGAGTGAAAAAGAAAAGCATCAGTTCATGCTGGGCCTTGGGAGACCACAATGAGCAAAATGACAAGTGATTGATCGATATCATCTCAACAAAATGTCAACAAAACCAAGGAGGTGATTATTGATTTTAGAAAAAAGGAGGCTAAAACATACACCTTTGCAGATCATTGGGGCAGGTGGACAGGTTTAGTTTTCTGTTAGTCGTCTCTACCTCAGCGCATCATCCAGAAGTAGGTGGCAGTGAGTCTGAGCAGCTGTGGTTTAGAAAGTTTGTCTGTTTTGCTAATTACTTTGCATTTCATCATTGTTCATCTTGGGGAATTACTATGTTTTTTGCAGGTTACATAAACTCTGGCCTGTCAGGACGTGGAGACCACATTTTTACGAACTACAATCTCTGAGCCAGCTTTGTGCAGGTGACTAGTTGGGACTTCACTGTTGCATCTATAATGAAAAACAGCGCTGTGTCTGGCACTCGTTTTAACCCTTTGATGCACAACATGGGTCAAAAGTGACCCATATTCAATGAAATATGGGTATCTTGCGACCCATGCTGTGCATCAAAGGGTTAAAGTGGAGATAAGATGGAGCTCTGGATGGGAGGCTGAAGTTAAGACGAATAGCTAGTTCAGTTCCTTCAGTATTCACAGCCACCTCAGTTCCACCATCGGTAGCATCTGGTTCTAACATCGTCAAGACCAATGATCACAGATCTAACAGAGATTCAGCTTGACATTAAACACAAATTGCACACTTTAAGTCTAATTTTATGTTTGCAGACTTGTAAATTAGTCAGTTCTCTCTCACCTCTCTAAAATGTAGCATCAGCATATGTGAGACAAAAGAGACATGACTGATACCTGCTGTTCCTTAGTTTCTAACTAATGCTCCAGTATTAAACAGCAAATACTAGTTGGAAGAGAAACTGTTGGTCAGAAGTCATGCAGCAATACAACATGGAGTGCACAGCAATCATACATGGAGGTACATGTGTGGTTGGAAGCAATAAAGTCAGTGATTTAAAAAAAATAAAAAATCTAGCTCCTGCTTCATTTTCCTAAAAATGTATTCATGGGAACCGCCAACCTGCAAGTTACTCTGTAATGTCACAGAGAACCTGTCATGGTCATCATACGTCCTGGTAATGAAAGCTTAGAAATTACTGGGCCTCTTCAGGAAACGTAAGAAAGCTGGATTTATATGTCATGTTCTCATTAACACTTACAGAAGAGCAATAGATAGTATCCTGACCAGAAACACATTAAAGTGGTGGCAGGAAGGTTTTGTAGCAGGTGATGAAAACATCCCAAAATATCACTGACACCCATCTACCGAACATCTGTGAAACAACGTATCTATATAGAGCCTAAAGGATACTCAAAGACAACACACACACACACCTCAGACCCAGTCGGTTCACCCTGTAGCTGTTTGGCTAGCAAATTTCCATGTATCAGATAAAGGGACTGCTTTTGCATTTTTGTCATGCAATTCTGTGTGGTATAATGATAATTAAACTGAATCTTGATCTTAATTCCGGTATGTTAAATTATGAGCTGGAGTCAGGACGTAGTTGGAGTAGCTTAGCATAAAGACTGGTACAAGAAACAGCTGACCTGGCTCTGTCCACGGTTCACAAACTTCTCTGAAACTGTTAACTAAGCTGCAACTATTTTTTTTCTGCATTAACTGAATTTAGTGCATACAATGTCTAAAAATAACTACACATTTCTAAGCTCCCCAAATTATCCAGATCTAAGACATTTTTAATTTACTTCCACAAAAAATTAAGTTGTTTTCTGTTAACTGGCTAGTAAGCATTTCGTCTCTATTTTTCCAAGGTTTATTGTAGGGTCCCAAACTTGGTTACTTTTACTCCAAATAACTCACATCAACTATTCTAGCAGATGGAAACAAAAAATGAATTCATTAAGTCAGTAACTAATTCATAAACTTTGAATTTTAGCCTAAAATGTCACAGATTGTGTTCCAATGGTTCCACAAAGCTTATCCACAAAGTCTGATGTAATTCATGACACAGTACAGAGCAAGATCAAAAAACTGTGCCACTCTATTTGACTCCGACTGCCACTGACGGCCCTGAAGTGCTCATTAACTTTAATTAAGTGCTGGCAGCAGCTTTTACATGGCATGTATTTAGTTCTACATGTATCACAAAGAGCAAAGTTTATGTGACTATGCAGAGTAGGCTTCAACCAAACGTAACTATTTAAATACAATACAGGTTATATATAAGTTAATTCTAATAGCTGTCATGTGAAAAATCTTGACTCAGATGTACTTTTATGGCAAAATGTTGCTATGTAAAGATGTAATTAGAAAAAAAAACACAGCACTGATATATTGCTGTCAGGTTTTCATTATTCTAAACTACAGGTGTTGGCCTTTACCTCCAGTAAAAGAGCCATAATTTACGGGATCCTACAGAAACCCTCTGAACAGGCTCATTATAAAACCATAAAGGAGCATGAATCTGGTTCCAGCCTGCAGAGTTCTGTGGCCCTCTGGGTCAGTGTGGCGACTCTAACCTGGATGAAACTGCTGTATAAACAGAATGCCAAAATATAGCAGCCCTTTCCACCCGTATGTTTTCATGCTTGTTCATCCCTGAAATTACACACAATTTATCAATGTGGAGGGGATGGCTGAGTGCGAGCAGCGATGGAGGAAAGCCAGCCCACATGCAGCTGTGGAGCAGCTAGAGTCTTCGATGGAGCTGTGATCAAGACAAAGAGGCACAAGTCTGTAGTCAGATGCCAGTAGTTACTAACTCCTGTCTATCAAATACATGTGGTTCTGTGGAAGTCAGTTGTCAGTACTTTATACCAGCAGCTACAATGCATGAGGCATTTGTTTTACATAAAATCTCTTCCAAAAGTGACCGTGCATTACTTGTATAACATTTAGTAATAGCACAAAACATTGATGCAAGTAATTAATTTAGACATATAGCAAATTTACAGCTGTAAAGTGATTTTAAATCAAATGCAGAAAGGACAATGGATTTTTCCGTCACTGTTCACTGTATATTTGTGTTTCAAGTCTTTAAGAAAACCATGTCATGAATCAGCATAATGAGTTAATTAGACAGTGCTCTCTAGTGGCTGTAGTAATTAGGAGGAGGCGAGCAGACGTAGCTATAGACCCGCAGTCATTAAAATGGCAAGCCGCTGTTCGTTTTCCATTTCAAACCATCAGACACTACTTTCAACCATGACTGTTCCATAACCTTAACCTTGTGTTCTCTGTTCTAATCCAAACCCTGATCTGTCCGTGAACCCAACCACATTGTTTCTATGCCTTACCTGAGCCAAAAACTAATGGAAAATGTCTGTGATATTTCTCCTCCTACTGGAGTTCAAATTCAGGAACACTCCTCTGGGTCGCATTCAGAAAAACAAATGACCTACAGTCTTGTGAACAAGTAAGTATATCTGTCAAGAAAATTGTTGACTTTCTACATATTTGAGCCAACAAACAGATCTGTTTACTTGTAATTGTTCAGATTGTGGGTATTTGTTTTTGATTGGACAAGGCTATTGGGAACAAACTACAAAAAAAAAGAAAATTGCTTTTACCTGTAGATCACAAAATATGCATTTGTCACCAATACTAAGATCAGAGCCTATTTGTTATGCCCTCCTCTAGGGCACACAAGTAGGAGAAATTATTGATTTTTTCAACGTATTTCAAACATTGCCTAATAATACAGGTGGTATACTCAAACAATTGACACAAAATGGGCAGTTTGTTATCAATTTTACATTTACTCAAATAAATAAATAACTATAAAAAGTCAGTACATTTATAACACCTTCAAATCTGTAAAAAAGATAAGGTGTCAGTGATTACAACCAGCCTAGAGTGACAGGTGGAGCCTTTCATATGTAAACCTCTGACATTGAGGAAGTCTGTGGTGTCATCATGCAAAGATCTAAAGAGCCCTCAAAGGCCTTCAGAAAAAAAGGTTGTGGATGCCTGTAAGTATAGTATAGTACGGATTTTAAAAGATCTCCAAAACATTTGAGATAAATCATCTGCAAGTGATGCAGTATTTCTAACAAATCTGTTCAAGAATGGCCACAGAGATAGAAAAACAAGTCTCAAAGAAGCCCAAAGTTTCATCCCAGGATCTGCATCGGTTGGTGTCGAAGTTCTGCGTCTACAATCGGAAAGAGATAACTGCACAAATCTGACCTGCATGGGAGGCATGTCAGGAAAAAAAACAAGATTTTAAAGCAAAACTACAGTTTGTCAGTAAGCATACAGGCAAAGAGCAGGCATTTTGAAAAAATGTGCTCTGGACAGAAGAATCAAAGACAGAGCTGTTTGGCCACAGTAACAGTAGACATATTTGGCAGCATTTCAGGAGAAAAAAATCATATGAACTGTGAGGCATAGTGGTGGAAATGTTATGGTTTGAAAATCATCAAACATCTTGCAACTGAAGGATTTTTTTTGATTGAAGAGTGATCAAAGACTTCAGCAAGCTAATATCAGAAAGTGATGGATGGTTATGCAAAAGCACTCAGAATAAATTATTTCTGCGAAAAGTGGCAGTACTGGCTTCAGAGGTCAAGGGTGTAGTTGCTGTTCCCACAGAAGAATGTTATATCTATTCATATTTGTGTTGAAAACATGATTGGAAAAAGTAATTTTTCTTGTGGTGCTGTTTAAATGTCTGTAGGCACTGTTAAAAGATGACCAAATGTTTGTTTGTCCAAATATGTCCAGAAGGCAAACAACTTCCACTTCCTTATTATGTACAAGACTGAATATCTTGTTTAGCTTGGACGATGTGATGGATTGCCACTATTGCACCTAGTGTTTCTACTGATTTACAGTCTTATATCAACCATATCATGTTCGATTTAATGACTGATGTATTGAGTTAGATCCTGTTGGCTGGCATGTAAGTGACATCTAAGATTGTTATGTACATAACCTGATATGTAATTAATGCTAAAGCTCATTCTGGGATTCAGACTTGTGCTGAATCAGCTTAAGTCCCTCTTCGGAATGTGTAAATTATACTTGCTGATGACACAATGTCAAAACATCAAAGCTGCTCTCATTAAAAAATACAACTGAGTATGTGTACACTCTTGTGAAATCATGTTTGCCTCCTGTGCCAGTGCACCTGACAGAATATGGGGATATGTATACACAGCTTAGTGAACAAGAGCTTTTGTATTCTGGTTTTTCATTAAGAAGGATATGAATTTATGTGAGTAGCAGCCAAACAGATATTGGACAGTATGATATTCTAGGTATTTAAAGTAGTGCTGCAGTTAGTGATTACCGTATTTTCACAACCATAAGGCTCACTTAAAAGTCTTAAATTTTCTCCAAAATGGACGGAGCGCCTTATAATACGGTGCATCTTATGTGTGCACCGAGTTCCAAAACCTGTAAATGTTATTGTGTGACTTTGATGAGCTCCGCTTGACTGACAGAGCATTTCCTGCTGACACGCTGATTATATAGAGAAAAGGCGGACGTGACAGAGGACAGCATGAGAACGTTAAAGGGGGAAGTGTGGGCGTGAAAGAAGACGCTAAAGACACGCCCCCAGTTGGTATATAGTGCCGCTATTTGCATTATGCAAAACAACATCGGTTTGGCTAAGGACCCCTTCAAATGGCACCTGCCAAGAGACACGCTTACGAAGCACAGTTTAAACTGCAAGCTATCAGCTACGCGGAGGAACATGGGAATCGAGCAGCCGCGAGAGAATTTAAGATCAACGGATCCATGGTTCGCAAGTGGAGGAAGCAGGAAAACGAGCTTCGCCAAGTCAAGAAGACGAAGCTGAGTTTCCGCGGAAACAAGGCGAGGTGGCCCGAATTGGAAGACCGACTTGAGCAATGGATTAATGATCAAAGAACAGCTGGGAGAAGCGTCTCTACAGTCACCATTCGACTGAGGGCAATAACGCTTGCAGAAGAAATGAAAATTGAACATTTTCAAGGAGGTCCGTCTTGGTGCTTTCGTTTTATGAAGCGGCGGCATCTTTCCATCCGGGCAAGGACTACCGTGGCGCAGCAACTTCCAGTGGATTACAATGAAAAGCTGGCCATCTTCCGCTCCTACTGCAGTAAAAAGATTGCCGACAAACACATCCAGCCCAACCGCATCACCAACATGGACGAGGTGCCGCTGACTTTTGACATCCCGGTGAATCACACTGTCGAGAAGAAGGGGACCAGCACGGTAGCGATACACACAACGGGGCACGAAAAGTCGGCTTTTACTGTTGTGCTTGGCTGCCATGCTAATGGACAGAAACTGCCACCTATGGTGGTCATTTCGGATACAGAAGATGAGGACTTTGATGGATTTGTGAATGAGGATTGATCAAAAAACAACGTGAAAACATTGCTAAATACTTCAATAAAGTACAACTGAACTCAGTTTTGCTTCCGCTGCCTTTTTTAAAACACACGCTAGCATGCATGTTTTAAGCTAGTACAGGTATGTTTTACCTGCACGCGCTCTATAATCCGGTGCGTCTTATGTATGTGTTAAATACAGAAATAGCACCCGGAACTGAGACTGCGCCTTTTAATACGGTGCGCCTTATGGTCGCGAAAATACGGCATTTTTGTTTTCAATTCATTGCTGATTATTTACCACTTAATCAATTAGTTGTTTGGTCAGTGAAATTTGAGAGAAATGGTGAAATATGATGATCACTGTTTCCCAAAGAGCAAGACAACGTCGTGTTTTTTCCATTATACAGCAAAGTCCACTTTACTGCCATGAAGGAATAAAGAAATCAGAAAATATTCCCATTTAAGAAGCTGGATTCAAATAATTTAGATGTTTTTTCTTGATTCACGATAACAGTTTCTGGAAAGCAAGCATTTTTTTAAATGTCACAACACAAAAAGCTTCTACTGACTTGCTGTATTAAGATGGAGACAGAAATCAGACACTTATAAAGACAAGGCCATTCAGGGGAGATAGAATGGGGAAGAAGGGAGTAAACATTTTTGCTTGTTGTTGTTTGAAATGTTAAACTAATACAAGACAGCATTTGAATAGTAATTATTGGTGTAAAATAGGGCTGAGTACCGAAACTCCGTATGTAACAGGCACCAGGGCCAAAACATTACAGACCAGAAGCTCTGACGCTATCAGTTCCGCTGTCGCTACTTGACAAATTAAGAAAACAGATTTCCTGTTTATTATTGCAACATACACAATATGTTGCACCTCGCATCTCACACTCTATGATGTATCTATGTTATTCCCAATCCAGAAAAGAGATCTCTGTTGGACTCAGTGTGTGAGGGGTGGGGCCAGTGCTCTCTGTCACAGACTGCAGTACACAAACATACAAACACCCACACCCACACCCACACCCACACACACACACACACACACACACACACACACACACACACACACACACACACACACACACACACACACACACACACACACACACACACACACACACACACACACACACACACACACACACACACACACACACACACACACACACACACACACACACACACACACACACACACAGAAGACAGACTCTGCACTTTGTGATAATGGCGGAGAAGTAAACATTCAAAAGTGTGGTTACACTTTACTAGAGTCGATGCTGACAATGCTCATTACCACAAGTGCAACAAGTGTTTTGCATGTAGGAGCTCAAACACATCAATCAATGGAAGCATCCAGTCAAAGTTTATCACATACAAGCAGTGAAATGCACAGTTTTCCACAGCCTGGCTCTTAGTTCACCTCATTGCCCCCGGTACGTTATGTTTGCCAGCAACATTGAGTCCAAACACGTAGTTAACTAAATTATATAGTCATGGGTTATGATTACAAGTAAACATTAGCCAGCTGATTACTCTGCTACGGATGCATTCATAATTTCAGTCTGAAATAGTCAGAGCATGATCTCAACTGTCATTTAGAAATTCACAGTCTTCGTTTCACAGCATAGGGGTTTATTGAGTGATTTGGGGGCTGCAGGCAAACTCAAACTTTCTCTAATTAAATGCTGATGTTGGCAATGAAAGATGTGCTTTAACTGTTTTCTGAAGTACTAAAATTATTAACGCTGCATAGTATAAATACTGTCAAAGAAAAAGTCCAGCATTCAAAGTTTTATTGAAAAGTGAAGAATGAAAGATTGTTCTTAATTTTTCCCCTCTCCGAGAAACTAAGAAAAAAACTAGTAAGACTGCCGTCAAAATACCAGATCGTTAAGTAGTATTAGTCAGAGTAGAAGTACCACTAGTGTGCCAATGTGTGGGGAAAAAAAAAACTTGCTGCTAACTGCCAGCAGCAACAGTGAAGGATTCAGCATTCAGGTCCGAGTCTCATGCAGCCTTCATTAGGATGAGAAGAGCAACACACCAACCCACACCCACACACACAGACACACACACACACACACAGACCTTTCCATAATACATACACAGTGCTGGCATTCAGCTGCTGCACTCATGGACAACACAGAAAAGAACACACTCCCTCCATCTCTTCTCTGTCTGCATCTTGGTTTTGCGACTCCACCTCCTCTCCAGCATCCCTGCCCTCACTCCTCTTCTCTCCATCTGTTGCACTCCTTCACTCGGCCCGCCTCACTCCTCCTCTATCCTCTGTCCAGCCCAATTAGAGCTCTGTCAAATCCAGGTGAACTGACAGCCAATTATCACTCAGTCACACCAAGTCATGCACCCTTATTCCTTTTCTTTTCCCTCCTCTACCTTATTTAGTCTTGAAGCATTTAGATTCCTGCATCAGTTGCACCAACAGGACGGCTCACTGTTCTTGCTGTAGAAAACTGCCAAAAGAATGAGGGCTCAGTATGAAGTAATGCAATATAACCGTCTAATAATAAACATGCAACACATGGGCTGCCACACAAATGACACAACCAAGATGAAACTATAGTAGAATACTGGAATATTTCTGCAGCAACTACAGCAACATTTTTCATGACAGCAATAACATATACGGCAAGTAATGCATTCTGGCTATATATAAACAATAGAATGTTCCATTAACATGGCATGAATGCCTTGCAGAATAGTCTGCAGACCACAGTATCTTCACACATACATTTATTCTTTCATAAATAATCAAACCAGAATTGATTGAAAGAGCTTTTTTATCATGTTACCAAGACACACAGTGAATTCTAATGTGAGCAGCCTGGTCTTACTGACTGTGCAGAGTCTGAACAGAAAGCTGAGATTCATGTCTCTATCAAAGCAAAACAACTGAATTAATAAGTGACGCAAACAATGCAAAGAAATGATGCAAGTGAGCTGCTGCACAGCTTTGATCCAGAAATGACATTTCATGCAAAAGGACACGAAGCAGCAATGCTTTGACTTGCAAAAGATTTTCAATGGCAAGCACAAGTGTGCCATTATTTCCTTTGTATGGAGAGATGCACTCCCCTCTCACCAAACTGCCTTCAAAAATCTTCTGAATTCAGGAATCCTGCTCTTTATGGAGCAGGATGGAAACAAAACCGCGACCCATTTCTGCCTCATTAGGACAAACTGCTTAAATTGACTTGTAATTCATTAAAAAGGATGTTTAATTCAAATGTAGGCAGCACTTTTAACAACTGAAAGAAACGCCTTTGTTGATAAAATCCGTTATAAATGTTGGTTTTATTACAAATATATATAATAAGAAAATATGCAAAATAGGTGATAATTGCAACATGTTACACATTCATTAGAAGAATGTAATTAAACATCTAAGTATGAAAATAAAACTAGTGGTCACTGGAAAATCTAGACTACATACACACATATATACATATATAGTCTAGACTATACATAGATTTATTAATTTATTTTAAATATTTAAATATTATTGCAAACTGCGGATACAATTAAATTCAGACCAGCTCCGCATGACACTGTAGTAAATGTTGTGGACGTGTTTTTTTTTTTTTTCCTGTGTGCATCTTATTAATTATGAATATGTTGTGCTGTTGTGTAGAGTCCCTGCACAGTAGGATGAGTGTGACTGTTGTCGGACTTGTGTGAATATGTGATGGAGCCTCGCATGCAGCGTGTCCATCCTGCAGGACGCTCCTCTTTAGCACATGTCACCACGGAGCGCTGCGTTTGTGACACCTGCCACAGCAAAGCATGCGATTACGAAAGAAAACGAAGTCTAACTCACCATTATCTACGGTTTCCTGGACATTTCGGAAAAGATGTTGATAATAAAGAAAAGCAGGAGGGTCCTAAGATTAGAGACAGTTAGGAAAGAGTCTCCGAATTCCTCCAGTCCCGCAACACTTGCTCTAAATCCCCCGGAGGTGAAAAGGAGAAAAAAAGGTCCGTAAAGCACTGTGAGGGGTGTCGGGTAAATCCTGCGCTCAGCTGGCGGGCTGTGGAGGTTTCCCCTTTCAGTGTCGGTTCCCGGTAAGCCAGCGGTCTGCTCCCTGACCGTCCGCGGTGGCTGCTCTCTGACAGAGCAGCATCCCTAACACTTAGTCCATATACACCCTCGGTGTCGGCTACGTTCGGCTTTTTCCGGAAACATTATACTGTAGTACAGGCTGGCCAGCACGTCCCGGTTTAAAAGCAAATTACTAAGCTTCTGCGAGAGCGTTTAAACACGCATAAAATAGACGTGTGGGTAAAGTAGTCTAAATGTAATTTACGCGGAGTTTAACACATGCGAAGCTGTGACGGAGGTTCGATTCTCGCACTGAGATCAGCTGTCGTCCCGCCCCGCCTCCCCACTGAGGTGCCCTTGAGCAATAACTGCTCCTATAGGAGATCCTAGCAGTAATTATCACCACAGCATCGATCTGCTGTATGACAGTGCAGAGGTGCCATCTATAGAGAAAAAGATTTCTCACAGCTGTGATTGTATACAAGCCAATAACAAGGCAAATCTGTTGGAGACCGAGACATTTAACAAAGTATGTTCATATATATATATATATATATATATATATATATATATATATATATATATATATATATATATATATATATATATATATATATATATATATATATATATAGTGGGTTAAATTATTTTAATTTTGGAAACTCCTTCAAATATTTGTTTTCCTTTTTTCCAAATGTTGTCACTATACAAACATCTGCAAATACATTTACTTAAGCATTGTATTTAAATGCAAATTTGTGGTACTTTACTTGTGTGCTATTTTCTACTTCTAACCCTCAGAAGGGGAAAATAATTGGGATTTTTTTCCAACCTGATATTGCAGTTTGCTTTGCAATATAATTTTGAAAAGTTTCACTTCAGTTTAATATGTACCAAGTAACAGATTTAAAACGTGATGAGAGTAATATTTAATGAGATAACTTCAAAAGCGTGACTGTCACACAAAAGAACATTGCACATTTGTAAAAGCACTTAAACAAATGTATAGACCCTGTCTTGTTTTGTCCACAACACAAAGATGTTAAGTTTTTTCCTGTCATAGAGGAATAAAGAAACCAGAAAATATTCACATTTATGAAGCTGGAATCAGAGAATCTTTACTTTTTCCCCCCCTGACAAATTACTCAGGAATTGATTCTCAAAATGTAAATTAACTTGACTGAATTAACTAAATAACTGACAACAAATTGATTTGCTGTTGTAGCCATAATTAAAAGCAACAGTTTATAGAAAGCAGGAGTTTTGAATGTCACAGCACAAAAAATAAACCACTGACACAACAGTTTGAACCTGGGTCAGATGCATTGCCCGACGTACATATATTTTAAATAGCAGCCTTTTTGATTTGCCTATTGCATTGTTTTAAATTGTGATTTGAAATTGATTCATTGTTTAGCCCTAGAAAGAAATATAGTACTTTTAACTTTACTATATCTGTATACTACTATACTGTATCTAACAGTTTTAGTTGGTCCCACCATTCTGTCTGGTGTTAGTTCTATTGTTGTTGCTGTTTCTGCTTTCTTTTCTCTCTCCCCCGTTTACCCTCACCCTAGCCAGTTGAGACAAATGTCTGCCCTCCCTGAGTCTGGTTCTGCTGGAGGTCTCTTACTGTTAACAGCGAGTTGTGTCTGTTCACTGTCACCTATATGGTTGCTCACAGAAAATCGTTGTATTTGTTGGGTTTCTATGTATAATTTTGCAGGCTCTTAACCTAAATTAACCATCTAAATTAGTCAGGGAATTTGTTAGAGTATGTAATATTGTAGGGTCCTAACCCTAAAATTCTAATTAGTCTGATATATTTGCATAATTATAAATATACTGGGGTCTTGACCTCAATTTTTAATGTAGTCTGGTAAATTTGTATCTTATATAATAGTGTGAGGTTTAACCTTAATTTTTAAACACGGTGGGGAAATTCATAATGCCAACGCCTCTTATTTTTCTCCTGAAAAGTACTTTGGCTAAATGACTCTTGTTTAAAATGTGCTCATATAAAAAACTGTGACTTAACTTAACAATTAAAGTTTGACTGCTTTCATTATTTCAATTATATTATTTTTTGACGTACTGCTTTTTATCTTGTTGCATCTGCAGTTTTCTATTGTTTTGACTTTATCTTAATTGGTGTTACATTGCCTTTTGGGTGCCTTGGTTTTGTGTGGTCTGTCAAACAACTTTGTGAACCCGTTGTTTAAAAGTTCTATATGAAAAACTTATTACTATTAATGATTTTGCACACAAAGCATATGAAGAACCTATAGAACTTATTTTATCAATCAAAATACCCAAGAGTTAACAAGTACAGCTGAGACAATTAGTTGATTGATCAGTTAGTCAGCTGACAGAAAATTGGCAACTAATTTGATTAAGAGCACTTGTGACAGGATTTCTCTGTATCTTTTTTTTAGCATTCCAACAAACCAAACAATGAATTGATTAAAAAATAAAACAATCAGCAGATCATTCCATAGGAAAAATAATCCAAAGAGCTCTTCAACCAACTGTGGCAGTAGAATCCTGCTTTTTCAGTACTGACTGAGTAATAATTTACTTTTAAACATGTATAATAGTATGACAGTCACAGGGGACATTATGCCTGCATGCTATCAATACTGTAATTACATTGGTGTGATACAACAGCTGAAATCAGAGAATTTAGACAGTTTTACTGAAAAACTTACTCAAACCAGTTAACCGACTGTCAAAATAATTGGCTATTTATTTTTAATAGTGAAAGTGGATTTTGGTGATGCAGCTACTTAAAAGTAACATTTTCAATGCAGGACTACTACTTGCAACACAGTAATTTTACAGAGAGGCATTACTAATTACATAAAGGATGTGAATACTTCCTCGACCACTGTTAGTAATGCAGCTCAATTTTAAGATGCATTCACCCCTGGTTGTTTTAACAAATCATAGACAAGTATTTAGACTGCTTGTGTTTTCTTTTTTAAGTTTCTGTTGCAAAACTAAATGCAAAGACGCTCAGTCGTCTGCCACTTTCCAGCTACACACATCTACCAATGACATCTCCACTGCAAATCTAACAGTGAATGGAATTAAATGTATTCGTTATTAGGACACCACAGAGGGTGCACAGAGGAGGTGAGAGCAAGGCCAACATGGTGGCAGGACAACTGCTAAATGTCCAGGTGATATAGCTGTAAAGTTTATCACATTGAAATGTTTCATTTGCAGTCAATATGGAAAATTATTGATCATTTTTAATAGTCAATTTTTCTTCCCAAGATAAGGAGAAAAACAGTTACATTTGAATTCAACCACCTTACTTTGAATATAAGTATTTTAGCCTATTCATCAAGGTATACAGGTAATACTTTAACTTTGACAAAAACAATGAAAAAGACACACAAATAAATGAACCCACACAAATAAAAATAAATAGAGATAAAGGAATTACCCACCTTGATACACACTAAATAAAGAATGCAAGCAAAACCTGGAGCTGCTCAGAACGTAAGGTAGTGGTCGGCCAGGTAAAAGTGATAGGAGACACAGGGTTATGGATGCCGTTAGACAATGAAGCAAGTTTCACAGGGGCAACTACTAGTCCCTGCCAGGTTCAGCCCCTATCAGGGCAGGTCTACAATCATAGACGAGGGTGACGAGAGGCGCTGTCAGCAGTTTATTCACACACCTTGGGGGACCTGCACAGAAGCCACAGGGAGTGCAATGTAGGGCAAAGGAACTTTCTTATCATGGTATGACGGGCTGTTAATGAGCCAGGTAGGGAGCCCACCTGGGGTTTGATCAGGCAGCTGAACTTTTGCTTTATGCACTTTCATGGCAGCTTGCAACTAATGCATTGAAGTGAAACTATCAATTACTCTATAAGATTTCTTTTATTATTACTACAAATGAAAGGCTTCAGTACATACTGCTATCGTTTTATCGCTAAGGCCTATACACACAGTTGATATGCACTTTTTACATTACTGTTAGCCATTTAAAAAGCTTTATGCAGTAACTGGAAATAAAGACTGGAAATCAAGACTTATAGTATTCAAGTTTATTTGACTTCTACAGAAACATAACGCACACAGCTTGCAATAAATGTATTTATTTTAGTTGTGGCACCTGTGATCACAGTTCTGGACCACTAAGCAGAAATTGGTGTTAGCAATGTAACTTCAGGTTGATTTCTTGGTTTTCATGGCTATGGTTCACTGGTGGCTCACTTCTTACCGGAGTGAATCGCCTCAGTAACTTTTGCTGCACACCTAACTGCTCCAGAGAAGATTATAAATAGCAGAGCTATAAATAACAGATAGTGCGTACGAATGCACCACCCACTACCTACCAACTAATAGTCTATCTTTGAAAATTCCATCAACCATTCCTAGAAGATCCCATGGAGATCAGTGCATGGATAGCAAGAGGGTCTCCTGGGAAGAACAGAGTTTTAAGAGACTGTCTAAGCCCTTTTGTTTCCCTGATGAGAAAGATAAAGATTCTCAGTGGAGAAAACTACAATCTCCGTTTATCCTTCATTTTATTTTTCTCTTCCCTGCAAGAAATTTCTAAGCAATTTTTTGTTGTATAGGCTTTTGTACTGAGATTCAATTCTAAAACAGACACTGATTAAAGCACTACAGCCTTGTATTATTTGACCTTACAAGATTTGTATCAAGTCGACTTACCAGTTTGAATTATGTTTTAACATTTGTTCTTTATTTGCTCCAAAGACATTTAACATCGCCAGGATTGCAGTGGCAAAAGTAAGGCTGAAATTGTCTAACACACCATAAGAATATGTTACATCTAAGCAACACATTAACTAAATGTAACAAACAACAGTAATTATAGTTATTTCTACTTGTGCCTTAATGACGGGGCGGTAATACTGATGTGTCTATTAACTTACACATTCTAAGAGTCTGCACTGTTGCTAGCATTCCTTCATGCCTTGGCTGCAGCAGCTGTGTTGTTTTTAGCCTGTGTAATATACTAACATTTTTCATATTGGTTCAAGATAATGAAAGCCAGATAATGAAAACATATCCTGAGTATGCTGAAATTGCTTCATAGCACAAGCCTCAGGGGAATCCCGATGTTAGGTCTCACCTTAGGCTCTCTCCCCACATTTCAAATCTTCAAGGTGACTAATAAAGGTGGATTTAGTATGGACTCATGGATATTCAGCTGTACCATCAGAGGTACGGAAGCTAACTATACCAAGGCTCTACAGTGTGGTAAAATCATCACTGACACTGAGGCCTACTACTAAATGTGCAGGGTGAAAACCCAAAGGATCCTAAAGGACCCCAGCCACTCCTGTCATGGACTGTTAACTCTCTCACCATCTGGCAAACGGTAGCAGAAAATAGCACAACAGAGTGAAAAACATTTTCTTCACCAGGGTCATCACAAGCACTGGAGTCCAGCGTTTGCACTGTGAGTATGTGGTTAAGGGCAGGCAACTAAGGACTTTCATTACGGGTAGGTTTAAGTTATAGTTTAATATTGAAACTGGATTCCATCGATTTAGCATTTCACTCTTTTCCAGGAAGGCAGCAGTTTGGTCTTAGATTCACTTGTCTTATGCTAGTAGCAGCTTAAGTGGCCATGAAGACACTAACCTCAAGTAGGGAAGAGGAGCAGGCAACAGACACTTCCCCCACTTATCAGTAACAGTTTATGATAAGAGTACAAATTCTGTACTTAACTAATACATGGATAATGATAATAACTGGCTGATGTAACATGTCTTCCTGTTGCTCAACATTAACAAACGATCAAGTTAGTATGACGTTATGTGATTAGCTCGATGGTCGGTTAAAGGTTTGTTATTGAATCTACTTTTTGGTCATTCTAAAAATTAGGAATGCCAATATCAGGAAGCCAGAATCGGGATAGGAATTAATACAAGAGTAATTGTGCAGCCATAATTGAGAGTAGGAATTTTTACTAATCTCCTGGACTGCACCTGCCTCTCATCATCAGGTGTGCCAGAGTCATGACCTCTTCACCAACCTCCTCCACTCTCTCCTCATTTCATCTTTTGAGAAAATCAGTCTGTTCTTCTTTGGAACATAGTAACAGCTAAATGGATCATTTCATGCATCAGGTAGGACCAGCACCAAAATAGCCCAATATTCATCATGCACTCACACAAACATGCAAAATTTTAATGTACACATTCTCAGAAGTTGTCTAGAGCCCTGAACAAACTTCATCCACTGTTAACTTTATGACGTTGCCACATGGCGCTTCTATTTAAAGGAGTGCTAACATATGCTGATCATTTCATTCTTTACTGTGTGCATCAACTCTTCCCAAATCGTCTCAGCTAGATTTATGAGGGTGATTGTGGTCAAATAGCGTGCACAATTCTTAGTTTTTAATCAGCGTCTTTTATTTTGCATTGGTTTAAGTGTTTTCATTATGTAAGACCCGGGGCATTCTGATTACAGAGCTGCATGTTTAGGTTAAAACCAACCCTAATAAAGGCAAGTATACGGTACGCTTGGGGCTAATAATGTCATTGCCTCGGTTAGAAGAGAAAAGAAACATGCTGCCTAATGATCATCACAGTTTGAAATTCATATGTAACACTGGGGACAGCACAGCTTTCTACAATAACATTAGCTTTTACTGCAAAGCCTGAGGCTACAGAGTCGACATTATCCAGTTGAAACTGAGGTTATCCTGTTTGCTGGAATAGTAGTGTTTGAAGCATGGCAGTATGCATGTTAAGCCACTGTTGATTATCAATATGTGACCAGAGTCAGTGATGAGAAAAAGCTTTCATTTATAAATCTGCAAAATGAAACTATAAGTGTTTAACAAAATTATCCTGAATTTACATATTGAGTGTAAAGACTCAGTGTCAGTGTTAAGAGCAGAAAACACCTACTCTGCCACGGAACATGGCGGAGTTACGTCTGTTTGTATGTCTGTCTGTCTGTTAGCAGCATTACTCAAAAACAGACCCACGGATTTGGATGAAATTTTCAGGGAAGATCATAAATGTCACAAGGACCAAGTGATTAGATTTTGGCAGTGATGTGGCTTATATTCTGGATCCCTGGATCCATGGCTTTGTTCAAGATTTCTGTATCATTGCAAGATAGCAGCACGGCGTCACTGTAACTATGACAACAAGTGAACACTATGTCAGCTGCCAGCTGACAATCACATGATTGTGATCCTACTGCAAAATTGACCACTGTGGATTTGTCAGGACATATCCATCGGAAATGATACAAGGAAAAATTGATTAAATTGTGGGCTTGTTTCCGAGTCCCATCGATTCCCGCCGCCCACTTAATATTTAGGTCACGCGATTTGGTATCCGTACATAACGTACAAATGCATAACACACGCCTGTGCTCAGCGTAAATCATTTTGTTTGTAAGTACATCTGTATTGAATGGCCACATTCTATGGTGCTATGATTTCTGCCACAAATTTTTTTCAAGATTTCAGCCGTCCAAAATGACACAATAACTGAGCAGCCTTGGCAGAGTACTCTGAGTGCGTTCCTTGTTGAGAAAAGTAATTGGCTAATAGCAGTGCCTCTATGTTATAGGGTTGTGGCAAAACAAAATGGTGAAGTTTCATTTTGGTATTGTGGTGTCTTCAGTTTCTGGACTCAGCATGGCGCGATAACACTAAGCTTTTTGCAGAGTTTGTGTAGAAGGGATAAGATGGCATCTATAGATTACAGTAGACTCTGTTTCAGGGATGACGTTACTAAGAAACCATCAGCTGGCACTTGAAAATGAATGCTATGATCAAGTTTTTGAAGTGGAAGCCCTGTTTGATATCATGCAGTCATTTCCTGTATACTGGTAGTTTAATTAAAAAACAAAACAGACACTTTGTGACAGCAGCACGGATCTCTGTAGCACAAATCTACCACTTACACACTGCTCACACACCTGATGTAGCCACTTTCATTGATTATAATGGAAGCGTAATATTGCAGCATCTGCTCTCCCAACCGTCTGCATATGTTAGGCATTCAGTAGAGCCACAGGGTAAGGATTCTGCTATTGTTCAGACACATTGTCATTAAAAATAATAATAATCCACTGAGTCTCCAGTTACTCAGATGATTGTAGAGCATTAAAATCCACATTTCTAACTGAATAACTCTGACGCCCTAAAATAAACTCGAGAATCAGGTGTTGATTGTAGCCAGGTGTTGAGCATCAGTGTGGTTTATTGAAGAGCAATCTGCAACTTACTGAACCTGCTTTGCAAACTAATGCCAAGCCCTAAGCAAATGTCCAGCTCGCAAGAATCATTTCCTGAAAACCACAACCTTTTTATCAGTCCCTCTGAAGAGCAGTTCCAACAAAGACATACATCTGAAAATACAGTTAAATGTCTGACATACAAACATAAAAGAGACCATCGCGTAAATGTACCTGACGATCCCCACAGATCCTCGCCTATGTGCAGCCTAGAGGAGTATAATTCCAGCTTCAGCAGTATAATAAATTAAAACCAGGGACAGAGGGAATATGTCAGTGTTAGGCAAACACAAAGTGTACAGTAGACTACCACCTTTGTTCAGACTGACTGCTGTCCTTAGGGTGACTGTGTCAGCTAAGGTCCACAGTACTGCGCAAGATCCATCTTCTAATTCATATACATACAGAAAGCATTTTACTCTAACAGTGTTTTGTGCATTAAGATTCCCAAGTTAATATTCATGCTGTCATGTCCAGTTGGACTAGTAAATTGATTGGTCAATATGGTCTAATCCAACCAATTTCTCATTGGTTGGACAACCGTTCGTGTTACTTTCACAAGAGGATAAGGGCTACAACAATAATCTTCCAGGATTAATCCATTGTTTTTGGCAAAAAGACTTTTTAACACTTATGTAACTTTAAAGTCGGCTCCAAACTAAATGACATAAATTCAAAGAAGTTATCCGAGTGGCTGCATTTTGTTTGGATGGCCAAAAAGGCAAGTTCAAACTTTGCAAATAGTAGTTTGAATGTCAAAGCTCAACAACCAAGAGGATATATTGCCTAAAAATAGTAGGCTAACTTGACTGTGTTATATTCCTCAATAGTTCTTGTGCTGGGATCACCGGTTGATATAGTTCTGTTCCTCCCATGAATATGTGCCAAGTCTGCTGTAATCTTTTATAGTTTAAAATAAGCAGATTAAAATGATTTAGTATGTTGCAAATATTAGCTTTTTATGCTGAATTAATTTTGGCTAATAAGGGTAGCAGGTGGAGTGTACTCAATTTAGCTCATCTACATTAAACTGGCAGATTTCTTTTCCTCCAAAGCCACATAACGGGTTAAAGAGTAAGTATGATCGGTCAGTGAAGAGTGTCTGAAATGGACTACAAACCCAGTTTTTATATTAGCAGGTAACATTGCAGTTGCTTAAACAGTGTTCCATTATCTGGCCACTGACGGGAGTGAATCAAGCCTCCCTTAAGTGTAAGGAGCTGCAAAAACTGTGGACTTCAATATGGCTGCACTGCCCAGCAATGCTGACTTTACGAGCCAAGCATTCCAGCTTCCTATCATTGCAAAGCATACGCAGTTTTTGTTTTGTTTGTTTGTTTTGGCCCATAGGTGAAAGTGAGAGTGAATCACTGTCAGCCTTGTGACTGTGTGGCTACCTGTCCACGTCTCTCAATCACTAACATCTGGGATAGTCTCCAAGCCTAGTATAAGCAATAAATGCAAGGCAGACGTGGAGATAGTCAGATACATACCTATGTGTCTGTGTGTAAAACATTTGTACATTAAATAACAATTAAGTTGGTTTCAGATCATTTAATGCTGGAAGTAACCCTGTAAAACAGAACAAGGAAAAATCAAAGCAACCCAAAAGACATTTGTATTTTTTTCCTACAAGAAACTCAACAAATAAAAACATAAACTGGTCAAACTGGTTTCAACACACTGTTTTTTTTCATCTTAGTAAGCATCAAGAGTGGGACCATTTTATAAGAACTGCTCCCACCCATTATAAAATCACACCTATCATCCAAAACAAAGAAGTGGAATTATGATAGGGAAAATACAAAATGTCATTATTGTCTCTGAAAACAAGCACTAAAGTAATATACATACTTCTATCACACAATCAGGGAGTAGCTGTTGTCGCATGGGACCATAATGGATCCTAAATAAGATACACAGAGTAATAATGCACATCACTTTAATCAAGCAGCAAAAGCTATGAAGAGAGCCACAAAACAGACTGGAGCTGAGAATGCATACTATTACACCTAAATGATAGAGATTATGCTTTTTCTGTTGATTTGTTTTTGTAAATCACATTCCTCATGTGCAATGAAGAGCTTTTTTCAACAATTCTGTTATACTCTGTGTGGGTGCAAAAGTAGTTACTGTGGAGGAAATAATATCTGTTGAAATTTTTAAGAAAAATAAACTTGTAAAAGGAGTTTTAGAAGGTCACAAAATATGCATAAAGTTGTTTAATATTTACCAAACTTAATGGATTTAGAAACAAACCAGATTTTGTAACAACTGAACAAACTGAGAAAGCCTTAATGTTTACTAGACAAATTATTATTAATACTACATTCAAATCCATCAACTGAGGAAACAACAAGCAAAGGCAACTCTAAAATTTATATAAACTGTCAAGAAACCGCATAGAAGAAAATACTGTAAATAATTATCGAGGAAAGACTAGAAGATGTACCGAGGTGAACAAAATACCAAATATTAGTAAGAGAAAAATAATCAGGGTTTGTAATGTTTCGTTAGAAAGGTACTTGAAATGGGGCACCTGTATAAGCAGGTGATCCATGTACAGGGCTGGTCCCCGACGCAGCGGCCAGGGTTCGAGTCCCACTCACGGCCCTTTGCTGCATGTCTTCCCCCAACTCTTCTCCCCTATTTCCTGTTTCTCTCTCACTGCGCCTAAAAAAAGGCCAAAAAATGGTACTTGAAATGGTCTTTTGAAGAGCATGTTACTTGGTGTAAAACTTTCATTTTGCCATGAAACTGAAACTCATGCATGCATTAAGTTTCATAAGAAAATGAATCATCTGTCGCTGATATTCTTGCAAATGTACACGTCAGATGAATTTCCTTCTTTATAAAATACACACAAAATCTCATTAATGCATGATTACTAAGTAGTAGGGCTGTAGTTTCCAGGCTGTCCAGTTGATTGGTTGGTTGATATGCAGCATGTGACTAAAATCACATTTGTTGGACTGGTGTTACTTTCATAAGCAAAAAAGTGCTACATCAATTTTTTTCTGGGATTATTTCATTATTTTTAGTGAACACGCCCATGTTTTCTTAACTTTGAAAAGGCCCAACCTAAGGGAGACTGCTAGAACTGACTTAATGTTTACAAAACTGACACAATATCACTGAAGTCATCTGAGTGTTTTTTTTTTTTTTTTAGTGCTTTTTGTGTTGATTCACAATTCATTTAGCCTAATAAGACAAGCAGGTTGGGTGAACTCTTTGCACTATGGACCATTTTGTTCATCTTGAATTAAGGTGCAGATTTGTTTTTTATTCAACCAGTCTACTGATTGATGAGTAGGTACAATTTCAGTCCACTAAGATCTTTTTGGCTGACTACAGTCCTACTACAAAGCAGAGTCTCCTGGCGTTACTGCTGCATCACAACTTGTACAGATTCAAGATTTTTTTTATTTGTCACAAGCTCATACAGTATGTGCAGTGAAATAGATGTGACTGTTCCACAAGGCTGTACAATTGTGTGCCACAATAAAGGACTATCCTGTACACACTCAAACTGGTACCAACTCAGAATTCGACGGGTTACCTTTTAGCAGGAACAAGGTCCTCTCATGTCTCCTAATCAAACCCACATGAAGTGCAGTCTGAATGCACAATTACTGATTGTGCTCCTGTGAGGAGAGACACACAAATCTACAACACTTTTATTTGTAACTTAACTGCATTCTGTTTGACATCTACAGCAGCCACAAGATGATTACCACAGATTAGCAACAGGATAATATTCAAGGAAAAAAATTCTACAATAGAAAGACCAAGCTTACTTTCTATTGTAGGTACCATAATGTTTTTAAAAACCAAGATGGGATTCTATTTAAACAGAAATAGATTATTTTGTGTGCAAGAGTGTGCTCTAGGGTTGACAAACCAATATCACTTAAGTGAGTTCTGAGTCTCATACACTCTTGAAAAGACAAGGAAAGTATCATATTAAATTCACACCAAAAGTGTCAACAGTGAACTGTTTGATAGTAGCATATAGTACTATAAATTATTTATAAGGACAGAAAAAGCAACAGAAAATATCCAGAGGTGGTGATTAAAAGAGTTTGCAAACAGAAAAAGCAGAATCAGTCACTCTAGTGGTTCTATACAGGAATAAATCCTCAGGAGAACAGAAAAGTGATCATTTTCACTTGAATATGCAAATAAGCCCAAAGTTGTACTTTGTATACTTACATTTTTTTCTACACTTGTTTTTTTCACTCATATTATCTCAAAGATATTTGATTATATTTACTTCATGAGCCCTTTTTGGTGTGCTCAGTTTGGAGCTTGAGAGACTTTACATAACAAATATTGAAGGTTATTTTCTAAGGCCATAGAAATGCACTGTATAAAAGCTGAAACAATTTCTAACCTCACACTGCAAGCCGCCCGTACAGTCACGTTGCACTCTGTTTTTGTACTGTGGTCTTAAATTAATTTCAAATAAATTACTTGAAGTTGTAATAAAATGAACCTGAACTTGATCTTATTCACAACAGTTCAGAACTTCATATACACCAGTGAGACACAGAAGATACAAAATAGTCATCATATTCAGTCACATTTTTCCATTCTTCCATGATGTTTTACTGATATCACGATCTCCTTTACATGACGGATTTGAGACCAGTTTACAAACGCATATGATTGTACAGCAATATAATGTGTGTCATCTGCAGAGCTAGAATGACTCAAAACTAGTAGTGCAATACCCCAGGGGGTCCGTGTAAAGCTCAGCAGAAATAGCAATACAATTAAGAAACTAAGTGGACTTGAATAGGCTTAATCACAAAAATGAACAGTTAACCAAATGTAATAGCGAAGCTGCAGACACAGACGGAAGAACCGCATGCATTATTTAAACAGGTAAGGAATGATTTTTTTTAAAAAAGAAACAAATGGTTAAATTGGCTACTTAAAACTATATGTAATGGTTAAATAAATTGTTTGCTAAAGTATGGAACGACAATTGGACATAGTTACCCAATGGTGTCAATACGCAAAAAAAAACCCCAAAAAAACTGTCAGCCAAGGACTATGAACAAACAGCTAGCTAGTTAAAACTAGAAATAAACAGTTGAAATTGTTAGCTAACGGTATCAAATTGTAACCTGTCAGCTAATACTAGGCCGGCCAATATTGATGAAAAGTTTATCATCATAGAAATATTTTAGATCGGCCAATGTAATCAGTCTCCTCATAATTACCTATTTTTAATAAAGAATTTGAAAAAAAAAGTATATCATTTAACTATTTTAGCCTGTTTATCAAGGTACACGGGTTTGAGTTGGGTGATAGAGGGGAGAATTATATCAGGATAAAATGCTTAACTTTGGTCGATATCAATAATTACTGATATTGCCAGGACAAAAATAGCTGAATTTAACCATTTTAGAATTTTTAGAACTTAGAGCACAGTTGCAGACTGATGACAGCTCTTTGTCAATGGATTCCCTACACGCCAAATGAAGTTGGAGAAGTGCTGTCTTTGAGAAGTGCTTGCGGCCTGGGACGACTTATCGGATTTTAAACATGCTGAGAAGCCTTCTAAAGACTTTCTAACCACATTGACTGGTAGTATATCCTTAGCAATGAAGTGCGCTGCTGTGTAGAATATGTCCTTGTACTGTCTGAACATTCTGTAATAAGATATTGTTACTGAGCACCTCACCATCGCTTTTACAATTATAAAAGACAGTTTCCATTTATAATGTGCTTAGTATCATTTTTTCATGACTTTGTTAGGTGTGATAACACTGTACTCAGCAAAAATTTGTATTTTAGGTTTGTTTTCTAACATTGGTTCTTTAAGAGAGCAAGCAGCTGATTTAAACAGTTGCTGGAGCCACAGAAAAATTGTGAATTCAACTCAACATCTGACAAATAGAATTCATTGGTATTTTAAGTATTTTCATGTGAAGTCTAAGTATGTCATATTTGCCTCTGCCTCAGAGTTTGTCTCCCTCTGTCCTCTCTCACTCTCACTCTCACTCTCTCGCTGACAGTGTGTCAAACAAGCTGCTGACATTATATTTCCTGCTGTGGGGTAATTGACCTGGGGGAGTCATAAACTGAGTAAAACTCAACTTCGCAGAGGAAGTGGAACATGAAATTAAAAAGCAGTGATAACGACAGAGGAAAAGACAGACTGCTATTTCCATTGGGTCTGTTTGGCCAGGACCTTACAGACCTAACCTGAACCAAGGGATGGCTGTTTAGTGTTGGGGTACCAAGCTGTATATATACAATACATGTATTAATGGCTAGTAAATGATGCTTTATAGATCAGTCATTAACATAAATTTTTGGGTTTATAGACTAAGAAAAAACATCCTCAAGCACTCATTTACCTTAACTTTACAGTGGTGCCTCTTAGGAGAATGGTATAAATGTAGGATTCCCAGTGTAATCCCACACCACACAATTAGCAGGTCTACTTATACACTGATTTGTAGGTGTTTACTGTCCATTGTCATTCACACTGATGTGCTGAAGTCATGTTTGACAACAGGCAGGCGTTCTCCTTCAAATCCAAATCTCTGCTAGAGAAGAGACATTGCTGTTGAAAAAAAAAAAAAAATATGAAATTCTATCAACATCTCCAGGCTACTGCAATTTTCTAAGCAGACTCAGACTCCAAAAAGGCACTACAGTGTGAGGCATGAGCATTTTGAAAAGATAAATACTAAGGCAGGGTAATGTTGTTGAAAATCTTATAACAAAAAAATATGTCATTTCAGTTGATAATGTTAATTATTTAGAACCTTTAATGACCTTCATGCTAATTTACCTTACTTTGGATTTAACACACACAAAGTAATAAATTATTGTAAGTTAAATAAATCAAAGTAAGACATAAATTTTATCATCAGAGGGTGTGTACAAGGCTCTGTGCTGACATCCGTGTACCCTTTATTCTGAAAACTACAAGGGCACAAACTACACTTGCGCTGGAATCCATATACACTGGTCTATTGTGCATGTAGCAGTTCCCCTAGCAGACTCAAAAGTAACATAATAAGAACAACAGCAAGTTTGTGATGTCCATAGTTCTCCATTTGAACACCAGTATAACCAGGCCCTGAGCCTGCAGTAAAAAGAACGTTGTATAGAATAGACTTGAAGTACTGTCAGTTCTTGAGGAAAATAATTCTTAGATTATCCAGAAGCAGCAGTGGGCACTCAAGTGAACTCCAGTCTTACTTCCTGGATTGCAGTTAATCAGAAAGAACAGTACAGATGAACCAACTGAGATAAATACAAGCACTGTGGAAAGCTCTGAATAGTTGCAGTAGGGTCTCACGTACTCTGGACAAAATCACTATGGTACTACAATGACACTGAAATACCACTTTCACTCAGTGGTGTGTTAAAAATTATTGCTGCTGCAAGGTTGAAGGAAAGATGAAAAAAGAAATGGTTAAGCTGATGGACCAATAAAAACAGGACATCCATGCAGCAGCAGCAACCAGCAGGAGGACCCTCAGCACCGTTACACCTAAAGACAAACCTACATGAACTAGCAGCGTTGACTTTAAGCTGACTACAGTAAATGTGTGAAATCAGGTTAATAAGTGGTGCAAGAAGAAAAGATGCACAAAAATGTAATAGCATTTTCCTCATTACATTAGAATTTCTTCTGATAAAGTGATGCTGTTCCAGGAAAGGTCAAGAAGTCAAGGAAACCCTTCTGAATATTATTTTTTGATGGTAATCTGGACAGCAGATGAAAGGCGAGGCCCACTGTCCTACAACAGCAAGCTCAAGGTCTGCCGTTTGCAGAGCAGAAAACATTCTTTAGATGAATTTTAAATAACATCCAAACACAATCTGAACAGAAAATTCACATAGGGTCATTTCCCTACAAGACAAGGTAAAATGAAACAACAAATTAAATGAGGCTCAGTCTGTTTAAAGCTGATGAGCATCAAGACCCAAACACTGACCTCTATGATTAACACAATTTGCTCCTCCTTTTCCATTGTCACTTCCTTTTTAACAGGTCCTTTGATGAAAGGGTCATTTCCACTAACCGAATCCACAGTCAATACCCCTGTTCTCCTGATGAAACCTTAACTTTTACCTTGATAACTGACATTATAATCATTGTCACATGGCGCTTGCAAACAGAACACTGTCTTTTCACCACGCAGTCATGACAACCCGAGTGGCTAACTGAATCAGCGCAGCTAATTTGTTTTGAGGTACTTCCGCTCACTCTGATAATCAGTGGCTTTATTACATTTGCATTGAAACAAGCAAAGTGGGAAAAACTTTAATTAAAATTGATTTGACTGTAACAGTAATTTGTAAATAGCTACAAAGAGCTGGAAGTGTGTCATTGGTTAGGACATTCCAGTTGTCTCAGGATGTGTGTGCATCTCAGCGGGGATGAGAAGCTCCAAAGCATCACGGTTTCCATGAAATTCCATTTGTACGGTACTCTTAATTACACAGTGGCCTTGAAGTTAGTTGTGCTATGTATTGCTAGTCTTGTCCAGCACTGGTATGATTAAAATGGAGGCTGCACTGCTGTATTTCATGCCTTTTCCACTAACAGCATGACAGTTGCATTTAAGAGATTTTGGAACAGCTTGTTTCAACAGCATCGTGTCTACAGACTCATAATGCTGTTATTTACTCTTTTATTTTAGAATTCTGAAAGGACAACCTTGAGTTATCTTGCTGGAGGTGACTGCATCATAATTACCTGCACCGTAAGAATGACTATATTCAAGGGAACAAAAGAGATGCATTCTATCATGTGGTCCATATGAAGCCTGAACCACTCTGGACAAGGGCTACAAGACCATCGCAAAAACTGACCTTGGAATATCTTGTTTGTTTTAGTGATATATGCTGTGACATGGAAAAAAAGGAATATTTACCATTCACACATTTTCAGATTCAGATCTCCACACTGAATCATTTGAGTACAAATTATGAATAAAATATGGCTTTAAATTTATTGATATATTCTGAGTATGTATGTCATGTTTTCTAAGTTTATAGATCTAGATATTGTTGCTAGATATCATTGTTTCCCAATACATCTTTGTGTCTTGAGTGCTGAAAATGATTTTAAAAATGGAAAACGATAATATTTATGGCATCCGTGAAGCTCTGTTTATTTACTGCATCCATGAAAAGAACCATGAATGTGGAAAAATAGGTTTCCTTACTCAATAAAGATACTTTTCTAATAGCTACGATTCTGCATCATAAATGTTCAGACAATGTTGGTTTATTTGTGATGCTCCGTAAATATGCAATGCTCTTGCTGCATTTTTCAAACTAATTTGGTCTCCACATCCAGATTTAGTGCAGTTATGAGGCATTTTTTTCTACACTCTTTTCTTGTTTCCATACTTACCAAGAGGTGGAAATTACTAAAATATAATTTCAGACTTTTTCAAACTGCACAGGACAAATTATGCATGCCAGTCTCCTGCTCTCTTTCCTATATTTCTTGTTTGTCTCTACTTCTCCTTTCTAATAAAGGCAAAATGTCAAGCAATATTCCAAGAAAGGGAGCTGATCGGTGTTCTAACAACACTAAGTTCTCATGGCTGCCTGTTCAGCCATAAAATCTTGGGCAAAATTTAATCAGATGAATTCTCCCTTTCACTGCATTGCCTGTACTACACAACACACAATTTCATTTTGTCCATGCCAACATGTTTTGTTGTGTCTCCACCAATTTTTGGTGCACTATTCAGTAATGCATTAATATAATAATATCAGGGAAAATTCACTATAAGGTAAGATTATCATTTAAAATTGTCTCCTGACAATCAGACCAACAAAGTTGCCATATTTCAACTGGGACCGAAGTGGTGACCTGACTCACTTGCCTTCTCTCAAGCCACGCTGCTAGCATGACTAAAAAAATATAACCAGCAGTTTTTCATTTCTGGTTAACTGAGTCGTTGTTTTTGTACACTAGGCAGCACAGTGAAAATGTTCATCTGTCCAAACTCCCAGCAAAACAAGTGAGTCAACGCTGCATTTCACAATAAAAGTGACTTTCCCTTAACACGAGTTGACGCTGAACCTTGCAGCGATCAGTGAGTAAGCAGGCTGAGAAAAAAAACAGGACATCCTCCCCTGACAAGGGGACAAAAGTCAGCAAATGCTCAGTGTTGATCTGAGTACACAGCCCATGGCAAGTTTTAGGTGCTAATTTGAAGAGATCAGAGACTGGATAATCAAGAGCTGATGTGGCCACATACTGCCTGCCTGCTGCTACACTGCACACTTAGACTGCGTGGAAGGGAATGTGACTTTTTTTCCCCCAACAGTTTGCATTCTGGCTTTCATTTCAGCTCGTCATCCCCTTATTAGCTGTAGGCAACCACTATTTTCCACATTTTTTGTGTCCTCCTATCACATTGGAAACTGGCTGTCTGTCTCCCAGACCTCTATATTCATTATGAGCTTTACCTTGTACTTATTATTCTCTTTCTGTATCATCAGAATTTTCTTCGAATGTTGATTTTTCTACTGTCAACTTCTTTGCTACTATGAAAAGAACCATTTGACCCTGTCCTCTTCCTCAGCAGGCAGCACCTGGTTAATTTTTAATTACTTTAATGCAGAGCTATGCTATCCTAATGGCTCATATAAGATTTCCCTTTGCAGATTGTCAAGGAGCAGTGAAGGGATGGGCTGCTCTCCAGTGGGTACAGTATCACCCGACTCCATTTCACTGCAAAACAAGCTTTTTGTGGCAACTGTCCTCCGTATTGACTGCTGCCTGCTTCTAGTCTGAAAATGCTTACCTTCGAGTAGAGCTTGACAACATGACATCATCTCTTTATCATGTTCTCTTTATACTTGCTATTCACAGTTGTCTAGTTAGTCATTGCGCTTTACTGTGTTTCTGTGGTTTGCTAACTGAATTGTACAGCACTTTGGTTCTTTTTAAAGGCGCTTTAGAAATAAATTTGACTTTCGGTCAAGTTTCAGACACTATGTTTCCTGCTATTCACCGTTAAGAAGGGATGAACTTGAGGAGAGGTTAGAAGTGCATTTGTACCTTAAAAGTTATTACTCTTTTCAAGGGCAAACTGAATTTCCCACCTTAAATGAGGTTTACAGTGCAGCCATTGAAAATATTGATAAAATATGACTTTCCATGTGCTGAAGAGAAAGATTGCTCTTGCGTTATTTTTTTTAGCAGTCTCCTCTAACTTCAATTAATTTTGTTCACCAATGTTTAAGCTTTGCTATCGCTTTGCAGAAGAAATTCACATCTTGAGCCTCCAGGTACTCCTCAAAAGCATGGATGACTTCATCAACATTATGAAAATCATGACCATGCAAGTGGGATTTCAGTTTGAGAAACAGGTTGAAGTCAGACTGTACAGGCTGAGTGAGTAAGGTTCATGGGGCAACAGTTCAAAGCCGCATTTGGCTGCTTCTGCCTCCTGTGATGTGTGGACGGATGCATTGTCCTCAAGCAACAGCACACCAGCTCAAAGATTTTCCTCTCCTTTTTTCTTTGATTGCTAAGGATTTATGGTATATGGGTATGCCCCAAAATGAGTGTTACATCTCTTGTTTCTAGATGAAACCAATGAGTGCCTTTGTATACCGATACTAAAATAGCATCACAATACTCTGCCAATAAGTACGATACTCCTTCCCATTTTATTAGCAGTGGCACTGACATTTTAAATAGAAGCCATATTTCGTTCGGGGTGCCTGAATTTGTGTAGGTATAGTGGGTTTGCCAACTGCTTTTTTCTTCTCTCTTAAGCATACTATAGCTTTAATGGCGACAAGACAAAAAGCTGACCATCCACAAATTGTTAATGAAGCAGATGCACAAAGCAAAATATGGTATTTTAGTCAGGGTGAGCCCAGAGACACCATGAAGACCATCTGGAAAGGATGTTTTACCTACGTAGACTGAGGGAGTCAACACAGCCTTGGATAAGCATCTCACTGGCAATGCCAACTTGTAGAACGGATCCAAGGAGTGGCAATTAAAGAGTGTGGGACACATAATTATAATATGCCCTCAAATATGTGCCAAAGTATGGTGTATTTTGTGAGAAGCAAACTTTTTTTCACCATCACAGTTTGACGAAGCAATGAAGGACAATGATAACTCTTTAATATGCTTCATCTTTTAAGTTACCTTACCAATGTGTCTAATATCTCCATACACAAATGTTACATTCACACTGGTAACACTAACTCATATTACTGCAAGATGCTAAAAATCGGGCTTTCACAAGTACGCAGTTCAACAACATCAGTTAAAACAGAAAGAAACGTAAACAGGTAAACAGGTTGAATGATCTTGATGAAAAGTTCCTCCAGTTCTGGTTGGATATGAGAATGTATGAAAACAGTATGATACAATAATTCACTCCTTTAGTTTTATGGATTCCATTTACATCATTCTCTATACTTTTATTTGTTTTTCTTCAATTAATTAAAGACAACAAATTTGAAGTTATTCTTCTTATTAGGGTCCGAGCACCGAATGGTGCGAAGACCCTATTGAAACCCGTGGGTTTACTATTATCCTCTACTTCTTCTTTCATCCCATTACATTTTCTGATGTTTTAGATTCTTGCTGTGATTTAAGTATCGGGATGAATATATTTAAAAATAAAGATAAACATCAACTTCATTGATCTTTCACCAGGGAAATTCCCACATCAAAGCAGCTCAAAAGACATGAGCAGAAGGAGGAAAAGTAATCGTATCAAAGTAAGGATTTTGGTATGGTGCCAGCACTCGTCAAAGGTGCAACAATCTTACAAATTTCAAAAATAAAATTCTACCCCATCATTGTTTTTCACAATATACTTATCACATGCAGTATGACCATGTGACCATATTACTGCAGTGGCGGAGAATAAAAATGCTTCACATGCAGCTGTCTTGCAATGTTTTTTTGTTACTTGAGGCATTGAAGCACTGTTCTTAGTTGTTTTGTGGTATGCAATAAATGTGGGGCTGAGTCAAAATAACAGAAATATGTCAGCACTGCAACAGAGTACATCACTGACAACTATGAAGCTCTAGGGTGCAGACGAATGAAATATTGGACGACAAACTGTTTTTTAGCAGGATACATTCACTGCTGGTATGGGTTTGTTCATGAAATTTGTTAAAGAATACCACAAATTTCATTTTCCAATATTCAGCTTTGACTTTCAATCCTCATGTAATGTGATGTCAGCACAGAGAAGCTTCGATTTTGTAGTCAGAGAGGAAACTGAATCTGAAACTAGATTTATTCTTGAGAAAGAATTACTTTAAAATATTGAGCCTCCACACAAGGTTTCTGTCACCAGACAGGAAGAGTGAGTGTGGTGCAGAATTAAACACAGAAGCGCAAGGTCAGAGCAAAACCTAATTCAGATTTTTTCTCCTTAGTAAATCTGAAGAATCTAAGAGAGACAGACATGTGGCCGTCATTATGATAAACATTCACTGTCGCAATGTGACAAAGCAATGTTCATACATGCTAAATCTAGCAAAGGCTCAGAACAATAACAGTTATTTACATTTGAAATGTAATAAAGAACAATAACGAAAGTTAATTAGGAAAGCAGCAACTGTCTGACTTCATAACCTTGCATACTGCATTTGTAACGAGTCAAATAAAAGTCTCAGAGTTACTGCTGGAAGAAAAGTAGCAATTAAAGTCAACTTCTGCTTCTACATGATTGAACCTGTTTGCCCCATACAAAGCATCACAGTGTTCAAATAGTCTGTCTGGCCTTGCTGCAGGCACAGCAGGCTGCACTGGGAATACTTTACATCCTCCAGTTGGTGCATTACATCCCACCCACATGCTAATTCTGTCCCACTGGAACATGCTTTGTTAGGGTAAAGGCAATGTATGGAAATTATGCTTTTTCAAACAGATACAACAACACATCAAATTTCAGACTGCAGCTGAAAGTTGGCATTTGCAGAGGTGTAGTAAACACTGGTTAAGCAGACAATGCAAAAGGCAAACTAATGTTATTTTGTAAAATGTTAGATGAGCATGTTGAATCTAAAAGTCAGTGTTTGTATAATTTAAAGGGAGGAGATTTTAATATCACCTACCATGCTCTGGTTTATTTTCTTATTAGGAGCTCAGTGTAAATTTAACTTTTGCGTGGAGAAAGCATTTTGTTAATCAAATGAAGGAAAAGATTTTGTTCTCCAAGGTGTCACATATTTCTGAACCAATATGACAGCAGTAAAAAATAAAACCATCAGAACAGCGAGAATAAAAGCTATCTTTCAATGTAGCTGTTGTAATGTTAGCTATTGTTAGACAATGGTTGTCTCTTTAGAGCTTCTCCTTATATAGCCTATATTTGTTCACATTTTTAGCAAATTTGTAATGTTACAAGTATTGCAAATTAGCTATTATCAGTTCATGTTGCACTGAACGTACAGGCAGCTGTCACCGGATTTCTTTAATAGTGAAGAAATCCTGAAGCTCAGAGAAGTCTATGATTTCAACAAGAACTTGCCGATATTTGTTGATGCTGGACATCAAAGTCAAATTTATTAATAAAGCTAATTTAAAAACAGGAGTTCAACCACAGCGCCACACAGTTAAAACAGCAGACCATAAAACACATTGACAAATCTGAATAAAACTTAAAGTGAAATGCATGAAATAATAAGAATAAAAGACACAACATAATTAGAGATAAAATCGGGGTGTGGAGCTCTAATTAAAATTTAAATGAATATCTGGTTTTGACCACTGAGTTGATCCATCTATTGAATTTCAAGGAGCAGTCAAAGATCATCTTAAGGTTCATTTTTCAAAAGTGCCACAAGGCTAAGAGTACCGTCAGGGTCACCAAAAAGCTGTGGTTTACCAAACATAACAATCCCAATTCTATTTTCATAAAGTTTGAGAAACTTTCGATCCATCCATGTTTTAATGTTTTTTAAGCAGTCCAGCAAGGGCTGCAAAGAGTCCTCACTTTTTATCTTTAGTGGCAGATTAGTATATTGATTTGGATATAGCCTTGAGGGACGCAACAAAAAAGAGAGCCTGTAGTCAAACAATATTCACCTACGTCAACCAAGAAACTTTCATCTGTCAAATATGACATGAACCACTTGAGGACAGTACCCTCAATGTCACAACACTGCAAGATGTGAAAACATATGCTATGATCACACAGAGTCACAAAGGTCTAGAAGGAACAGAATAGCAGAGTTCCCTAAATCCACAGTTAAAAGAAGATCATTAAAAACTTGTATTATGAGCTGTTTCAGTACTGTGCTGAACTTAAACCAGACTGAATTTGTTTATGAATGTCACGGTCATCTAGAAAAGGTTTCCATTGGATGGAATTAGAACTTCTTCCAAAAGTTTTGACAGGCAAGGTAAACTGAAAATTGCCCTAAAGACCAGTGAAGGGTCGAGATCTTTTTGCATAACATGCTGCTTGTCAGCATGTTTAATGGCAGCTGGGACACATCCTGAAGCAAGAGATGTATTTACCAATCAAAGATCTTTAAGTAATCTCGGGGGAAACACTGTCTGAAGGACAGTATGTGGGCAGAAAATGCTGAACAGCCTCTGTTAGTGAGGACAAAGTATTTCAGAAAGGTCTCACAGAGTGTAGGTGTTGCCACAATACCAGCTGTATCACATGGATTATTAATGGATTTAAAAACCTTAAAAAGAATCTTAGGCTTATGAGAGTTCTTGGAGACAATGTAAGAAATAAACTATGTTTTAGCAGCTTAAACGGCTCTCTGGCATTTCAAAGATGCTGGCATATTTAGGAAGTCATGATGAATATGTAATAACCACGACCAAGCTTGTCTGTTCAGCTTTGACAGAGTAAAGATTTTTGAGCAAACTCAAAAATTACACAACTATGTATTAGCTAAGTGAATATTTGCTCATAAACTGATGTTAATAACCATCAAAGTTAAAACAAAAATATCAGATCTCTGGAAAAAATAAAAAGTATTTACTAATCATATATTGGAACACAAAACTATGCAATTCAGCCAAAATGCAGCATGAATGTCAGTTAAATTCATAGTTGCCCACTGCCAATTTCTGCCTATTCAGAAAAGATGCTTCCGTTTTCCATTAACTCTTTTCGAAAATCACCTCAAGCAAGTGTTAAAAAAAAATGCGCAATTGTTCACTCTCTTGTAGAGTACCGTATTTTCGCGACCATAAGGCGCACCGTATTAAAAGGCGCAGTCTCAGTTCCGGGTGCTATTTCTGTATTTAACACATACATAAGGCGCACCGGATTATAGAGCGCGTGCAGGTAAAACATACCTGTACTAGCTTAAAACATGCATGCTAGCGTGTGTTTTAAAAAAGGTAGCGGAAGCAAAACTGAGTTCAGTTGTACTTTATTGAAGTATTTAGCAATGTTTTCACGTTGTTTTTTGATCAATCCTCATTCACAAATCCATCAAAGTCCTCATCTTCTGTATCCGAAATGAACAGCTGGGCTAGTTCTCCATGGAACACGCCAGGTTCCCGCTCGTCATTGTCAGAGTCAGTCTCGTTGCCGTGCGGCTCCTCATAAATGATGCCGGCTTTTGCGAAAGCTCGAACAACAGTGCAAGCAGACACGTTAGCCCAAGCATCCGCAATCCATTCACAAATTGTGGCGTAACTCGCCCGGCGCTGCCTCCCAGTCTTAGTAAAACTGTGTTCGCCATCTGTCATCCATCGCTCCCACGCCGTTCGCAACTTCACTTTGAACGCCCTGTTTACACCGATGTCCAGCGGTTGGAGTTCCTTCGTCAAGCCTCCCGGAATGATAGCAAGCTCCGAGTTCATTTGCTGCACTTGGTTTTTCACAGCGGCTGTGAGATGGACGCGCATGGAGTCACAGATCAACAGGGACGGTGACGCCAAACCGATGTTGTTTTGCATTATGTAAATACCGGCACTATATACCAACTGGGGGCGTGCCTTTAGCGTCTTCTTTCACGCCCACACTTCCCCCTTTAACGTTCTCATGCTGTCCTCTGTCACGTCCGCCTTTTCTCTATATAAGCAGCGTGTCGGCAGGAAATGCTCTCAGTCGGTCAAGCGGAGCTCATCAAAGTCACACAATAACTTTTACAGATGTTGGAACTCGGTGCACACATAAGGCGCACCGTATTATAAGGCGCTCCGTCCATTTTGGAGAAAATGTAAGACTTTTAAGTGCGCCTTATGGTTGTGAAAATACGGTCGTAGTAATGACTGTTGTCTGTTGGGGTAGAAAAACGACTAAGTCCCATGATGTAATTGAGGCACAAAGTAACAGTGGGAGAAGGTCTGGGTGGATGATGGCTCAACTTAATTTTGGTCTGAAAAGACTAGTGTTCTTTTCCAGGTACACTGACAATCAGTTTGTTTTTACCATGACAACAATAATTTCATAACCTTAATCCTGTGGTTATTATTGTAATCACAATGACAAAGCTGCTTTGACCTTAATCTTTTTGTGCATTTACCTAACTGCTACGTTGCAGTGATGAGTATAAAGTCCTCCATGCTGTTTAGGTTGAGACAATGAACTGTTTTTAAATCCGATGCCCCTATCAGCAGGACCATTATTTTTTGTGTGTTCCAAAACTGTGTGTGATGTCAGGGAGATCAAAGGAGAACTACAGCAACATATTAACAGACTAGAAAGCTCGGTAGAAACAAAAAAATTTAACTCGCAATAAGTCAGCTTCGGACAGTATATGGGGATCACTGTCCCAAATAGGTGGAATGTGCCAACAGTCCAGTTTCTGTGACATTCCTGATACGTGTACACTGTTTTACACTGCATATTTGTTTACACATCTGCATACTAATTTATGCATCTTAACATAAACTTCTTCATGCCATACTGATTCCTGAGGCTTAATCCTTTTAGGTAGCAGAGCTAACTCGCTGTAAACAGAGATGGATCTTTGTGAATGAGATGCAAATGTGATGCTAATTCTACCCAAAGCCGACCATATGCCAGAACAAATGAACATCATATGGCACCAGGTGCACTGAGATATTATCTGCAGGTTGTCATCATGTTTACAAGAGCTGATGTTAAACGTGAAATGATTTTGCTGCTTAATATGTAGCGAGATGGCAATTATCACATTGTTGGGTTTTCTGCACTTACAAACTAACATTTCAATCAGAGTTTTATTTCATACGGTTGGATTTTTGCCAAACATCTCAAGTGACAGAGCTCATCATGTCACATACAGTATATTTTCTGCAGGAAGCTAGATGCTGCACACCACTCTGGGGGTACTGAATTCTATAGTCACTGACCTTTGTGAGTGCATTTATTTGATATTATATATTTCCTTTACCCATGTACAGACACATTAAGAGGAGTTCAGTGTCTTGCTCAAAGGCTCGGTAACATGTAACCAACCATTTCATTCAACAGAGCATTTAGCAATATTGTTTAAAACAATATTGAAGAGTCCTGAATCTAGTAATTAGTCACATAAATTTGTATAATAAATAATATAGGAAGGTTTAACTGAAATATTTAGTTTTCATACATTTTTTGCTTTAGGATTTCTGTATGAGGCAAGAACTAAAATGGATTTCTGCAAAATACAATTTTAACAAAAGGCAATAGTAAATTATTTAAATAGGCATGGAAGCATATAAGAACCATTTGAATAAATCAAATTACAAATGAAAAGGGAAATGGAAAAAAATGGGGGGAAAAGCATTACAAAACATAAATTCAGACAAAATAGAATCTAAAGATCGAGGCCTGTTATTTTGATGAGCATATTGATCTACGTGAATCTGAATATTTAAACTTGTTAGGTATATTTGAAATGTTAATCTTGTGTCCTTACTGAAATCAGTTTATCTCGCTGTTAATTTACTGTGCTGTACACTTAACACTGACTTGACTCCCAAGCTTTACCACCCATCCATCCATCCATTATCTATACACTGCTTAATCCTCATTAGGGCCACGGTGGTGCTGGAGTCTATCCCAGCTGACTTAGGGTGAAGGCAGGGGACACCTTGACAGGTCACCAGTCTGTCATAGGGCTACACACAGAGACAAACAAGCTCACTCACATTCACACCTATGGACAATTTGGAATTATCAGTTAACCTCCTCATGTTTTTGGACTGTACGAGGAAGCTGGAGTACCCGGTAAAAACCCACGCATGCACAGGGAGAACATGTAAACTCCATGCAGAAAGATCTTCTATGCTTTGAGATTTTACATGTGGTTTGTGACTTCATCATAACGTCAAAAGTTCTTGAAAACACAAACAGATCCTGCTGTCTGTAGTCAGTAAAGTCATTTATTGTCCAGGGTCTCTTTCCATGTGCGTTGCTTCTTGACACTTCACTATACTATCATTAGTCTTATTTCCATATGAATGCCAGTAAAAAATAAGCAGAAGAACAAGAGGTTGTAAACTGGGAACAAAACCAGCTGTTTGCCAACTGCCATCAAACCGTGAAAAACAAAAAGAAACAATAAAAACTTTGCCCATCTACAAGAGAAAAATAGAAGTAAAACTGAAATTGCAACAGCTGTAATTCAGGACTTTATGTTTTGCAGCGCATCATGACCAAGGGTTTAAACTACCATGTCAGTAGTTTTACAAATTCATGCCGTCCTCCTTGTGTGACAACCAGACATTTGATGGTGTCTCCTGTGGTCTCATTGAACTGACACTTGACAGTCAGAAAAAAATGCCATTAAATATTTTCTCCAAATTGTTCAGCTCCACTCCACACCTAAGTCTTAGGAAATGGCAGCTACAGCAGAGCCAGACTCAGTTCAATGTAAAAGCTTTTAAAGAGTTAAAGTATGGGAGTACTTCTAATAATAATAGAACAAAGAGATGGTTTGTAAACTGTGGACAGTTTGGATGGCAAATCACAGCAGCACAATGAAACCCACAAGCACCTGCACAGAACGACACAGGAGCTACTCTAGAAGACACCACTACAAAAAGCAAAATGCTTATAAATATTTTAAAATCATCAGTAAGGTGAGCATTTAAATAACTTTTGTCTTGCTGAGAACATTCATAAAGCTCAAAACATAGAAATAATATGAACTTAGTTAATTAGAATTTTTTGGAAGAAAGTTATGTAGAAAAACTAAAAAGGTATTTAAGTGCCCTGAAATTTATCAAACTGGTTGTCAGACTTGTAGTCTGTATCCAATTGCAGGATTTTTTATTTACCTTTACCCTTCAGCATGTACGACTTTTGAGCACAAACTGGAACGTTTGATCACACAATCCAATCATGTGCCCAAACACTTTGTCACAAACGTTACACAGGAAATTATACTTCATGAATGTTGTATTAGACAAAGTGGAAGAATCATGCAACTGTATATGTGCAGACAAAATATTCTTGTTGTTTCCTCAGGGACAAAAGGCCTTATAAAAGAGAATTTTAAATGTGTATATGTAAAACCAATGCACGTTTAATATTGCTGTACATACAGTATGAATGCAATAGAGGAACACAGTGTTGAATTCTCCTTCGTCCACCCCCTGCCAGTTGTACAAATCCTAATACAAGCCACCAGATGGTCTCCCCCAGGATATAGCTACTGAAGGGATGTACGCTGGGTAAGGCAGCTAATATTAGACATATTAGAGCATTTCTCAAGGTACTTCCACTGACAGATGGCATGAAAGCATCTTTGACTCACAGCACAATGTGAATAAAGTCTAACCACGCAAAACCAAATGAACAGCACCGGAAAACTGTAGCACTTTATATCTAAGACTCAACATTATACTAGACCCTCTCAAGTCATTCAAGACCAGAGATAAATTTTGATCATATGTAAGAAATTTTGACAACAAGTCGAACAGACGGCCTAGATTGCATATATATATATGAGACCTGGTGAGACCTGACATCACCCTTTGGTCTACAGCAGAGCTGGTTTAAAGCCCAGATTTGCAGCTTGTGGCCAGTGCCATCTTTGCTGTTTGCAGTCTGGACCTTCCAAATAAGGAGCGAGGGGTGTTTCCTTTCTCATAACACTGACTTGGACCAGGGATGCAAATTTTCAACTTTAAATCTTAAATCGATGGTCGGCCACCATATCAATGAATGAAATGCTGTGGACATTTTCTTTATATGCTGATGTTTCAAAATACTGCCCTCTTCTTGATTACTAATAATCTGTATCAGCACTAAATTTAAAATTTAAAAAAAAAATAAAGTTATTGGTCAACCCCTACTCCTGAACCACAAATACAGCATAACTGGAGAAAAATCACCACTTTAGCAGGCGAGCCAACTGTCAATCAACAGCCACATGACAAAACAGCCTTCAAATCTAATTAATTAATGAGGTTCTTCCACACAGCAGTAGTTGACCCTTGACCACTACTCAAACAGGGCCAACACAATATTTGCTTGTGTTTTTTCCTTCATAAATCAACATAATGAAAGAGAATGAGAAAGAGAGACAGAGAGCTGAGTGCTGAGCTGCCCAACCCTCTGTGGTTCTGGATAGTTGTCATTTCCCTGTTGTTTCCACATTTGGTCACCTGGCTGGGTCCCAAGGTCCACCACTTAACCAATTTCTGTGGGAGGATCTTTTAACATCATGTAAACAGAGACCTGGGCAGCAGCTGAGTGCTGCAAATTTGTTTTACATTAATAGGAAAGGTGAGACTGAAAAGCTCAGAGGAAAAAAATTAAAATCCTGAAAATATGTATATATATTATTAATGCATGAAATGCTGCTGGTGAAGGAAGCAGTAGCTCTGCAGATTACAGAATGGGCATAGCAGCAGTGAGTCCAGTGAAAACAACAAAATGTCAAAAGTTCCTGGGTTGGTTTCACAGATTGACATCACTATGATTTATATGTCAGTAACAGTCAGATTTCAGATGCACTTCCAAATTTATCTGTTGCACAAAGCTATTTAGTAGCTGATTGTCTTATGTGGGACTCGTTTGCTCTGAGTTCTTGGCATATCAAGACTTTTTAAAATTAACACACAGCATGCCACCGTATTTAGAGGGTTAATGTTGCAATGACCACAAGACTTTTCTGACTGTAGCAGCGGAAACTTAGGTATCATTTCTAAGTTGACGTAAGTGTTGGTTGCCTCATTTTATATATGTAAAATTGTGTGATTTTCTTTAGATCAATCAGAGCAAAATTTGAAATGGTCTGATATGGAGGACCAGTGTGACTGGTCTTGGTAAAAACAGCTCCTGGGTTTATTTAGAAGTTTAAAGAGGATACTAAAGGCTTTCTGCTGTACTTTCACCACAATACGCTAAGTAACTAAAGGCCCTTACACACAGGAAAACCAGGAACAGTGTGGTGATCAGACACTATGGGACGTCAACTAGCTTCAGCATCATGAAGGAATGAAAGGTGAAAAAAAACATTGGATGAGAAAACAAACAGGAGCCTCTTGCTTAATGGTTTTGCCTAGAATAAAAAATGCACAAATCCAGAGCTTTCAAATTGAAACATGGATAGCCATGTTTCCAAAAGTCTGCTTTAAGGTGCTAAAACTCCGAAGTAGTGTGGACATTAGGCATAAACACAGCAAACAAGTTTTAAAAGAAAAACTTTACCAGTGTGAATGTTGTCTTGAGTGTAAAAAGTCTGTGGTGTGTGTGATTAGTTCAGACCTTTCGTAACGAGGGAGTCGGTGAAGGAAAAAAGCCAGTATGCTGTATTTACTGCTACACTCAGTAGCCTCAATTTTGATCTTACACTCATTCATGTAGTTGGTAAACAGTCCTGCTGATGTAATGTACTATCATTGCTAGTTCAGTTTTTGTTGATAGTATCACCTCTCTGGTTGTTTGTGTGTTGACTCAGCTGAATGTCAGCATTTGAGAATATTTTGCCCTCCTCTTTAACTTGAGAAACCGCAATATTATTCCTGATTTGTGGTTCCTTATGAAATAAAATGTGCATGTTTGTAGCATCATGCATGAGCTACGGTTGGTTTCTCTTGTACTGTGTGTTCCCAGAGCAACAGCGTCTGACTTGTGCTTCATGCCACCTTTCTGTTTACTGTTGTCCTATGCAGACCACCCAGACAGAACAGAATCTGCTCAGCACTGCTCAGTGAAGCATGGAGCGCTAATCTCTGTGGAAATGCAGCTGTTAGCAGCACGCAGCACATATCTCACCACTACAGTGTCACAGTAATCTCTGTGGGGTCACTAGCAGCAGGAAATCGAGCTTAATTCTCTTTTGAACCGAGTGTGGGACGCTTGCTTTGAATAGTAATGCGTGTTTCTGCAGAACTGATGTTCAGGGTGGGAGTTAATTATACTGCATGTGTCCTGAGCTGGGACACTGCTGACCCTAAAGCTATCAGAACAGAAAAGGATGGATTTTATAGGAATTAAACACAAAAGTTATGCAGATAACAGACATGTGACAGGTTTGTTACACAGACGAGTAAGAATCAATGAAGCCTATGCCATGACAGTAAAAATGTATTACATGAACATTTACTTCATTAAATGTTCAATGATTCAGTTGCAGTTTTTAGGCATATTAATATGTGTAGAAAAAAATCTAAAGCAAGCGTCATTAGATCTATGAACTTTGAAAATATAATACATATGTGAAATACTGACTTATTCAAGTTGGGATCTATTCATTTGCAGTTGTTCTACATTTGTTTTACTTTCACAAACATTATAATCACTGACAATTAGGGATGTCCCGATAAAGTTTTTCTGCCCCAACTCAATCTGAAATAGTTAGTAGCGTATTTGTCGATGCCAAGTCCCAATCTGATGTCATTTTCCTAGATAATACACACTTCAAATACATTAAAGTTACTATAAACTATCCAGTGTTAATGCCTGATAAATGAATAGCTCTTTTTAACAATTTTACATCTTCATAGATATCCTGATCGTTATAGAGGACTAGATTTTGACATGAGTCCTCCATACATAACAGGAGCACACACAATAACCAACTTAGTTAGACACTGCACTTAGATTGAGCATGTTTCTTCAGAAGTTTTCATTACATTAGTGGGGCCTATAGTAGTATAGTAGAGCACATGTGGTGAGTTCAGCATTTTGTAATAACTGTTGATGATATTTTAATGTATTAGTTTTACTCTGCTTTCATATAAAATGAACAAGAAAGGGGACATAAAAATGGACGAGGGTTAAAACAAACTACAATAAATGTATATGGAATGTAAAATAGGACCACAACAAAAAACAAAGTCTGTGTGTGCAATAAATATGCATCTGTTAAAATGGGAAAAGAAAATAGGAAATTAGATACAAAAGCGTTTGATAAAATATACAACACAGAATAAAAGAGCTCCACATTCTTAGTTTTGCTGTTGTAAGCTAAGCCTCTTTAATTGGCTGTACAGCCTTAATGTGCATTTCTGTTGCTTTTGATTATTTTGATTGGAAGCACCATCTGAGAGACAAATGAGTTGTTAGTCGTTCACAAAGGCTTTTAGCTGTGATATTATTTCTATAAACTGTAATTAACTTAACAAGTGTTGAGTCTCCAGACTGATTTATACTCTGCAACTCTATTACCAGCGGAAAGTCAGACCTCTCTGATGGTTTCTAACATGCAACAGCCTCATTCCAATGAATATGATTATTTATTATACAGTATTTATTATACAATTAGTCACTGTGAAGATGATATATTATCTCTGCTATACTCTGTTCTGTTTAGGTGATTGATCAAGTCATGCCCGTGAGTAGGCATGCACAATACCAGGGCCGTGGGACTGTAATACATCCGTAATGATGTCAATACCATGTGTTGCTCTTGCAATGAAGTCTCAAATGCTGTAAAAAAATGCCTGCTGTGTGGTCGTTTCTTATTTTTTCCCATCAGTTAGATGTGATGATACTAAATCGGCACAGGCCTGATGAAGCACATTATCTGGGTTTTTATAATTTAAGCTCTTACATATGTCTGAATTTTAATTGTTGCTTATTTATGAGGAAAATGTGTTTACCGTGATTTCGCGACCATAAGGCGCACTTAAAAGTCTTACATTTTCTCCAAAATGGACGGAGCGCCTTATAATACGGTGCGCCTCATGTGTGCACAGAGTTCCAACATCTGTAAAAGTTATTGTGTGACTTTGATGAGCTCCGCTTGACTGACTGACAGCATTTCTTGCTGACACGCTGCTTATATAGAGAAAAGGTGGACGTGACAGAGGACAGCATGAGAACGTTAAAGGGGGCAGTGTGGGCGTGAAAGAAGACGCTAAAGGCACGCCCCCAGTTGGTATATAGTGCCGGTATTTGCATAATACAAAACAACATGGGTTTGGCGTCACCGTCCCTGTTGATCTGTGACTCCATGCGCGTCCATCTCACAGCCGCTGTGAAAAACCAAGTGCAGCAAATGAACTCGGAGCTTGCTATCATTCCGGGAGGCTTGACGAAGGAACTCCAACCGCTGGACATCGGTGTAAACAGGGCGTTAAAGTGAAGTTGCGAACGGCGTGGGAGCGATGGATGACAGATGGTGAACACAGTTTTACTAAGACTGGGAGGCAGCGCCGGGCGAGTTACGCCACAATTTGTGAATGGATTGCGGATGCTTGGGCTAACGTGTCTGCTTGCACTGTTGTTCGAGCTTTCGCAAAAGCCGCCATCATTTATGAGGAGCCGCACGGCAACGAGACTGACTCTGACAATGACGAGCGGGAACCTGGCGTGTTCCATGGAGAACTAGCCCAGCTGTTCATTTCGGATACCGAAGATGAGGACTTTGATGGATTTGTGAATGAGGATTGATCAAAAAACAACGTGAAAACATTGCTAAATACTTCAATAAAGTACAACTGAACTCAGTTTTGCTTCCGCTGCCTTTTTTAAAACACACGCTAGCATGCATGTTTTAAGCTAGTACAGGTATGTTTTACCTGCACGCGCTCTATAATCCGGTGCGTCTTATGTATGTGTTAAATACAGAAATAGCACCCGGAACTGAGACTGCGCCTTTTAATACGGTGCGCCTTATGTGTTAAATACAGAAATAGTACCCGGAACTGAGACTGCGCCTTTTAATACGGTGCGCCTTATGGTCGCGAAAATACGGTGTTATAAATATTCAAGATCTTTGATGTTGAGCTTTGAGAGAAAATATGCTTTGTGTTTACTGCTTTGATATTGCCATAATGCTCCATTATTTTCTGTCTGCTTTATACATGAGAGATCTGTGCATAGGACTCCAAAAAACATGGTTCTTTCCCTTTCGAATCACATAATAGGTTGCAGATATATCTTGAGCAAACCGTTAAATTTACAGAAACGAAAGACAGAAAGTCACTGCAATTAAAACAATTCAAGATTAGACTATAATGAAATCTGTTTGAGTACTGTACTATTGTTTTAGTATACTGCAGTACAGATACGTGTGTGTGTGTGTGTGTGTGTGCGCGCAACAGCAGAACAGAAGTGTAATGGAGTGTCTCTGCAGTGCTAACCCAGTATCTCTGCTGGTCAGGTCCTCCAGGAATACTGGTTTTCATGGCTCTGAAATATAAATCTGTCAGGGCCCAGATTTGAACCAAACAGGAGCCCCAACCACTCTCATCTGATGTTTCTGTCCTGTGACTCTGCACTGCAGATGAAAGGATACTCAACTGGCAACAAGGGACACTGATAATCATCGTTTTATTCCTCTTTTACACCATTTGTCCTTCACACTGTACACATTTTTAAACTCATTTTATGTGACACATCCACATACGATTTCATTGCAAGTGTATCTGCTCAGCAAATGTTGATGTATGTTAAGGTCAAATCCTTGCACTGCAGAATCTATGTAATAAATTATTGAAACAAATGGCCAATGTAAATTACTCCAGCTCATTAAAGTCTAGAGTTAATAATGTTTCATAGGTTTGCTGTTGCAAGATACTCGTCAGCACTACAAAGTCAGCAGCAATGGCAATGTGGTATATCCTAAAATGTGCAATTACTTGCATGTTTATGTTGCCTAAAATCATATTTTAGAGGCCTCAGGGCAGTTCTGTTATCCCTGTAAAATAAAAAGTGGCAATTGTGTACTTTTATGTGGATAGAAATACATACAGCAAAGCAGCTGAAATTGAAGTTGTTGCATTGGGTCTTGCAGACAAACCCCCGCACCTGTATATTTTGCATTCCACTGAGCTGTTGTGACACTGCATGTATCTGATTTATCTTGTAAAACATCTATATGCCTCTGTATTAAAGTTTATCCTTTTGTTTAGTGAAACCATTCTCTGGAGTAATGCTTTGGTAGCTTGTTTTGGTATCATTACAGCCAGCTAAGTGTAGTTTGCTTCAAGTTGATGTATCTCAAAGTAGAGACGATCTACATGATTATAGTGGTCACAAGTGGGCGGTGTAGTACAAGCATGTTTGAAAGCCTTCTCATAATGACCAAGCTCCTTCTTATTGTCAAGACCTTACAGTACCATATTATTTCAAAAGAGCACTGGCAACAACAAAGATTTTCTGTTGCTTTGTTGCCTTGGTATACCCAAGTCTGCATCTCTAAATCCATCAAACCTTTCAAGCATTTTGAGCAGCATAGCACACCAACAACGTTACCATTAATTAAGGTACTTAAATGTTTTGTTATCCTCCAAAAATATTAGTTTGGTGACAGTGAATCTTGGTTCTCTGACTGAAGAGACAATCTTTCCATTCAGTTAGATATTCACCCCGTCCGGGAATGAATTCTTTGCTTTCTTGGTTTTGATACTTCTCAGCAGCACCTTTCAGTTTTACTTATAAAACACAAGTCACAAATCATTTTACCAGCACATGCCTCAGCAGCCTGGAGTTTGGCGGTGTGTTCAGTGAGTGAACCAAGATGAAAATGTAACCAGATCAAATGTAAAGACTATCATGGACAGTGCTGGTGCTCTGAACTTTTCTTTGAGATTTAGAGTTTCGCTTTATTTTGCAGTTTAATTTCTACTGCAACGTCCCCAACACACATATATATACACACACACACACACACACACACACACACAGTACCTGATACTCTCAGCTGAAGTGATGTAATATGTAAGGTCCACAAGCTTGCCTAAAGAACTCTTAACACAAAATTGAACACAATTATGCCACAGACATTAATAGCATACAAAGAGCAAGCAACAGACACAGGTTTGTCTACATATATTAGAATTTAAATTGTAGCATTATTGTGATTAAGCTAATTCAATACTTCATGTAGTCCATTCTTTTAAACTTGATATTGACATTTTTAAATCATATTTTTCAACTTATCTTACAATAGCTACTTGTGGAAGCCTACAATAAAACATGTTTCCTATATTTTTATACTTCTTGCTATATTTTGGTAGTTTAATATACTTTAATTCTTAGAGGCCATTTGGCACAGGAATCAAATCGAACACAGCAAACACATACACTAACAAATTCAACTGTACCTGACAAACTGTGACTGTATGTCAGCTCACCTGGCTGATGCAGAGCAAAGTACACAGTGTGACTTCTTGTTACACACTGAATTACCATTTGTAAAAATACATATTATTGGTTTGAGAAAATTACAGTTAAAAAGAACTTCATATTTTTAAGTGCATGATCAATGAGTCAGGTAGAACAGGCCCTTGGACTCTTTTTTTGGGGGGGGGGTAAAAGACAGATGGTATGGCATGTCAACAAATTTTTTTTTTATTTTTCTAAAAAGGTGTATGACAACCAAACTCAAACAACCTACTATAGAAGGCCAGTGTCATCCAGTCATTTCTTTACATTCTGATTTCTCATTCGTAAGAGCTGTGAAGCTGTATATTGTATGTGTCACAACATGCAGGAGGAAAAGACCTCACTTTAAGTCTTACAAAAGATTTCTGCAACAAAGGCCTTAATGGCTGAGTGCTGAGCAGAGACGACAGCCACTGAAGCCCAGGGGAACACCAAGTTTAGGGGGGAAATCATTTTGTGACAGGTATGGCCTAGAATAAAGCTTCACAGTTAGTCCTTGGATCTAACTCTGTTTTACCTACCTATATATTTGCATATGATGAGTGTCGATCAAGCGACAACAAAAATCACCAAACTCTATGGCACTGAAAAGTTGGTGGGATCGTGTTTCCAGGCATCAGCAAGGAACCTGTCCAGACACATGTCCAAAACTGCAGCATCCAGATTGCATTGATAACTTCCTGGAATCATTGCTCAGCCAGTTCATGTAATTATAAGTCCCTGCAACCACATACAAAGAAATAAAAAGCTAAAGCATTACATATTCAGTGTCAAATGCAGTTGCAAGTAAACCAGATTTGACCTAGTGATAGAGGACAGTTCTCACCAACATGACTTTGTTTCCCGAATTAAAAGTTAATTCTCAACCACCAAATAAAGTACACGCGTAACAGGTAACAAGAAGAATATCGTGCACTTACCAATGGACGTCTTCCCAGCTTATCTGGCAACCTCAGCATCCCAACACAGCCTTCAGGTGCTTTTAGTTGTCCATAGAAAAATGTTTGCGAGCTTATATCCATAAGCAACGTTTTCTCCTCAGCAAATTTACGTCCCGCATTTCTCAGTGACTCTTCGGGAGCACAGGGCTGCTGTCTTTCGGCATCACCTCTTAACTCTTCCTCGACATTGCTGGTTAAATACAGCCGGCAGAGGCTCCTAACGTTAGCTAGCTCGGCTAATTAGCTAGCATTTAGTTTCACCTGTTGTACCGTCGGCTACCTGTTGCTCCGCCGTCCTCGGTGAACTTTCCGGCATTTTTATCACAGCATTTCGTTAGTTTCGACAAACTTCCATTCCTCCTTCTCTTATCTTTAAACACTTTAAAGACTCCATAATGCTAGAAAAAAAAATTTTAAAAAGACATTGTCAATTAGCGTTGGTCAGCTGAAATTGCGATTTCAATTGATTTTGAGCAACGCCGGTCCAAGAAGGTGAAGATGGAAGAGTCCATTTAATGTGAAATGTGGGAGGGATGTTTCGGTGGATAGGTCCACTTTTACAAGCGTCAAGTGCAATTATTTTCATCTGTTTTGGACTATCATTTGTTTAATGACAAGAACATTTTTTGTTTGCTTGCTTTAATGAATAATAGTAAGAAAACAAACACAAATTCATATGGCAAAATTAGCCTAAAGAAATGTAAGGAATGCAAGAAATTGTTTGGAATGTAAAATAAATAAATCAAAAAACATTTTTATGCGATTTTCTCTTTTATTTTTAACATTTTTCTCCATATTTCTGAATTACAAAAAGCTATTAATTCAATAACAGAAACAGATTGTGAGTCTACATGTCTAATGCAAAGCAGAATAGAACAGAATAGAATAGAATAGAATAGAATAGAATAGAATAGAATAGAATAGAATAGAATTCCAAGGTGAAATTCTGTAATAATCATAACATTTCAATTTTGTTTGATTAAAACTGAAAACTAAAACTTTTTTGACATATCCAAAATTATGCATCACATGTGCATTCATTTTCTATACCCCTAATGGTATTTTGCGTACATAGAGACAGACTATAAGACGCAGTCACATTTACAGCCAGTTTGGAATCACCAATTAACTTATCACAGTTGTCAGTGAAAAAAACTCATATGCAATACATGTAAACTTCACACATCCAACAAACTCCCAGCCAACCAAGAAATTTGAACTGAGGACCTTCTAGTTGTGAGCCAGCAGTACTAAGCACTTTGCCACTGCACACAGAACGTCATGATAAAGATAAAATAAAAAGAGAGCTTATTATTTGAATTAGCTGTGCATCTCCAAATGAAATCCAAGTTTCTATAAAGTGTCTTAACAAAGTAGAAAAGTGCAACATCACCAGTATTTTACAAGCACGGAGCAGCTAAAGTAACTGCTCCTTATTGTGTAATTGTGCTCTGGCTTTGGTAGCACCGTTAAATCTTATGAAATATGGCCAAATTCATAACACAACCCTCATATTAGCTCGTAGCTCAGCAGAAACAGAAAAATATGCAAATGAGAATAACTTTACTGGGGATTCATCTCAATTAACATACAGTACATGTGAGCAAACAGATGTAGAGTACCTCTGTGTTGAATAGTACCCATGTGTTTTCTCTTCAGGTGTTTGTGCTGTGTTGCTGTGGTCTGCCAGTGAAAACTCTGCATTGTACACAAAAGTACTATCATGCTTTTAAAGCTTTGGGTCTTTGGAAACTTTTGCGCTGAACAGGGTCAGATGTTGCTGCATCCACCATTATCTAATAGTGTAGTGCTGACTGTCACCGACTAATGACTGGAGCCTAAAGTAACTGTTACCATAATGCAGCCATTATGAAGTGATTAAAAAGGGAGAAAAAGACTTGCTTGAGTTACAAATATTGACGCTGATAAAAAATGTTAAAACATTCTTTGAACATTCAATTAAATGTTTCTTGAAAAGTTTATTAGGACTTGTAAATAATGCTAGCTAATGTTAACATTGCAAGATGGGATGCAGTCAAACTACACAATCAGAATTCCATTTTCCATCTTCTTTCCCTAAACCAGAATTGGGTCCCAGTGGCAGCAGGTTAAACAGTGCATTCTTGACGCCCCTCTCCTCAGCAACATTTTCCAGCTTCTCCTGGAGGATCCCTAGGCCAGATGAGTTATGTACTCCATCCAGCAAATTGTGGGTCTATCATTGGTTCTCCTCCCAGTTAGACATGCCCTGAAAACCTGCAAAGGAAGGCGCCCAGAAGGCATCTAAATCAGCCGCTTGAACCACCTCAGCTGGCTCCTTTTGACACGAAGGAGCAGCGATTACACACTTCACCCCTCTCTAAGGCTGAGCCAGTCTACCCTATGGAGGAAACACATTTAGGCCACTTGTCTCTCATTCTTTTCGTCACTACCCAGAGCTCATGACCATAGGTAAGGGTTAGACCGACAACTGATTCAAGAGCTTTGCCTCTCTGAGCTCCCTCCTGAGCACAATGGTCTGCTGTAGCGCCAGCATTAACACTGATGCTGCACCAGTTCGTCTGTCCATCTCACACTCCATTTTCCCGTCACTGTGTACAAGATCCTGACATACTTAACATCCTTGGGGCAGTAACTCAACCAGAACCCAGCGGGAGCAATCCATCGGTTTCCAGCACTAAACCTCAGACTGTGAGGTGCTGACTCTCATTTCAGCCACTTCACACTCAGCTGCACAACGCTAGTGAATTCCCCTCACCAAAAAAATAAAAAAATAAAACTTTCTTCCTGGCCAGTATGCAAAATTAATTTCAGTGTTAGCTGACAATAAAGTTGTATCTTATTGTATGAATAAAACATTAACCTTTATATGGGAACTATCCAGGGCTACCTCCCTTGCAATGCTTTTAAATGAGGCTGTAGATGCTAACATGCTTCACAGACCTCAGAAGAACTGCAGAGTAAGTTCTTACAAGCTGTTCATTTAAAAATATGGATTATAGCAGCTTTAAATATTTAGATTTTCCTTCAGAAGAGGATAATTTCCATTGGTTACCATTGGTTTGAAACACTCCACACTGGATATTGTAATCTCATCTCATCTCTCTTAATACAGTAGAGTCTCCCTGGAAAAAGCACAGCAGCATTGTTTGGCTTCTCACAAACTGCAGATGAGAGTAAGTAGGGAGGTATTTCTCTCTTGAAATGGCCTCTTGCCATCTGTTTCCTTGCCTTAATTGCACCAGAGACCCTCACACACCCAGCATCACCTCAATTTGTCTCTCATCTTTCATTAAAATTTTTAACTTTATTCATTGTAATTATTTGCTGAAACAATTACCAGGTTCATTAATAATTCATCATTTATTATTGTAATTAGTGAATCAGTTTAGCTTGGTGGTTGGGGGATTATTTCCCAAGTACCCTGTGCACATTTTGTTTATATCAGTTTTTTTTTTTTTTTAAAGGAAGCACTCAGGATGAAAGCATCCTTCAAACATATCTGCAGTCTGCTGCCGCTTTCAGTGTTTCTCTGTATCTTTCTTCTCTCCCTGCACTACCTCAGCATTAAAGCATCTCCACCCCACCTCATCTTCATCTGTAGTGGCCGTAATAGACACTAAAACTACTCCCCTGTGTGATCGACCTATGCAAGCTGCCACACATCTAATTCACCACAGGTCTCCCGATCTCATGTGTTTCTACATTTGTTTACATGAGACACAGGAAGGATCCGTTGTAGACACAAGCTGCACCTGGACTGTTCAGACCAACAGATTTTCCTCTGGCTTTTAAAACCACAAACCCCAGGCAGTAAAATCTCATTCTGTGAAATTCAAACCGAAACTCTAATCCAAATTCTACGAAAATGTTTTTTACAAGTTAGCATACATCTGCAGGGTTTGTTTGTTTGTGACCAACTACATGATTATCTGGCTTTTCAACTAACCATAGCAACAAAACAGCAAAGTGAGTAAAGCAAATGTTTTTGTCGTAGAAGGAAAACTTGTGTTTGGCACAGTGCTACACTCTATTGCTTTACACAATGAAGTCCTAAAAACATGAGAAGACACTGAACTATACAGAAAGGAAACTGTCAGTTAGTGCACATTGGTTCAGTTGGCATCCTGAATATTCCCACAATACTGGCAAACATTTACTTTCAAGTTCTAATAACTTAATGAGAAAATGTTTCAATCAAAAGTTTCAAGGATGTTTTGACAATGTTTATCATTTCAAATAATGTTCCTATGAGGTTAAAAGTTAAATACGTTAACATAAACTGCCACATTCAGAGCATATTCAAAGCCTGTCGTCAAGGCCACAAATTATGTTACACAGTAACAAAGGAAGAACATTCTCAGACAAACATTAAAATAATGTTTGTAAGATGTTATCGAGGCTTCAGACAAAAGAGATTTGAGGTACATAAAGTTATCATGAACAACAGGCAGAGGCAGGTTGTAAAATAAAGACCTCGTTGTTTAAAAACAGAAAGAATCCGCTTTCAAACAGTGTGTGATAATTGGATTTTGCACCTTATAATAACCAAAGCCAAAAATGAAATAACTAGACAGAAACAAATAAAGACAGCATGCACATGCACTGAGCTCGTTCTTGATATGACTCATGTATTAATGCAGTCAGTTTGATACTGACAGCCGTGTCTAAGCCTGAGTTTTCAATTTCAACCCTGTTGCACCTTTTGTATCATATTTGATTCACGAGTTTCAGGGACAGTATACAATCAAGGCACATATTAACTGTTAGTGGATAATCAGTGAGATGTGGAAAGTAGATGTCACATTTTATTAATTAATGAAATGAAAAACTCAGCAGAAAATTAGAAAGCTGTAAACAATATTTCAGAATTTACAGCATGCATGCATTTTAAAAAAATGCACGAGTTAGAAAGATGTAATGTTATATAATACAGCATAGAAGCCCAGTGTGCAAAAACAATAAATTAATTATTAAAGAGAATAAATTGTATTCATCATCTTTAGAATAAGCATATATGTATTACTGTGTATGTTTAATATTAATGTAATATCACAACATATATATAGCATATGCACATACTGTTTAATTTCCTCTAATAACTAATGAAATTATACAAGAAATGATGTGAGAGACATAAATAATGTAAATCCGCTGTAAAATTATTGTTGCTTAAATCAACTGATAACCTAAACTGATACATGGGTTTATACTTGTTAATTAAATGAACAGACCCTGCTCAATGTATTAATAATACACCAATTTACAAAATATTTGTTTATTCATCAAGGAAAGTCAGACAATCCCCTGTATGACAATTATTTTCTTGATCTCTGTCTAAATATTGCAAACATCTTCCCTTTATTGTCACGGGGCTGATATTAGACATTTACAAGCACATATTATACAATGCATGTGTGCAAATGAGGAAAACCAGTGAAAATAACATAAAACTGCAGCACTGATTTTCTCACTGTTAACTGCTCAGCGCTGAGATGATGAAACTTGGACATATTGCATGTGGCCTCGGGGTCTGATGAAACAACAGAAGCACAGCAGATGCTGCCTGCAGCCCACTTGCGGTCTGGAGAGGTTACAGATTTCAAAGTGAAACTCAGCACAGCAGCAGACTTGGGCTCCCAGGAGAACATCACATTAACCAAATGCAGCTCGAGGTTCACACACTTAGACACAGCTAAGTGCTCGGCAAGCAGGCGGACGTGACAAGTCAATTCATTCTCAGGGTGAACCTTGGAAAGTGACACTTTTGTCCTGGTGATTAATAATAATTTTGAAATGATAAAACAATGCGGTCAGTTGCAAATTGTCTGGCATCGTTTCAAGACTTAGATGACTAATTTGCTGCTGTTGTCTTTTATTAACAGAAACCCCATATGACATTAATTAAAATTTAAAACCTCATTGGGAAGTAAAAAAAGAAAAAAGAAGGAAAGAAAGGAAGAAAAATAAACACAAAAAATACAGAGTGCTGTGTCTGTCTCTGGAGCTTGTCTTCATTCACTGATAGTTCTGACATTAGATTAGGTTGAGAACCTATGACATTGTGCAAAATTTGTAACAAAAGGATGCTTTGCAATTTATTTACTAGCCTGTTCTTGCATGATCAGACCATGATTATACTGTAATACTGTTCCGGTATCACTGGTGCTGCATTGGTACTATTGAGGATCATCACAAGGTTGAGGGTTCAATACCTAACTCCACTAAAACGGTGCAACATATGATATGGGGTAATTGATTATTTCCATAGGGACTAAATACTGTGTAGCGGACTGAGGAGCAGAGCATTTCAGAGCACACACAGAGAATCCAGAGACCCTTTCTCAAAGCTATAAATTTGGAAAGACACCATTTCAGAAGACAACTAACCCAAAACCCATACCCAAATGTAACATCTGCTGATTAGATGTTTGCTAATAAAGGATCACTAAAGGTTCTTTTCCACAACAGGAGGCCTCCTACCTTCACCAGATTCTGATAAGGGTCATAAAGTGTCAACTGTGAGGAAAACCACACCTCTGCAGAAGAGGATTTGCATTCTTCATGGTGACCCACTCTGATTACTCTACCTAACACACAGAACTTGGTATGCAGGAATGAACTGAACAGTTTAAATTAGAACATGAAGGAAATGCAGCATCACCAGAGTGACAATCTGGACTCAGTCTCTGATACCAGGTCGATCAGGACCAGTATGGAAGAACACATCAGATCTGAAGTGTTTGTGGAGAAGAACACACAAGACAACAACACCTCCTTCTCTCTGTCACAGACTGCTGCCATAAAAGACACAGAGACTCTTTACTCTAAGCACATATACTTCATATGTCTTATTTTCTTATTACTGAATGTATATGCTTGTATTTTTAGCTATGTTATTAATTTATTTTTATGTCATCTAAAGTCTACAATTTGTAAGTTTATTCTTATGTTTACACCTTTTATTATTATCTCAGAAACCATAGGAGATAAACATATTGTGTTTGGTGTCATTTTAGGTCGGTGGTCATCATAGATATTTAACAATTGGATTTGCAGATTTTAAGAAATGAACTAAAAGTAATTTATAAAGGTATCTGGCCTCTGACCTGTTCTGGACAGTGAAGCTCAACACATCCACGATTGGTTAGATGCTGATTTGAATTTGGCTCCAAAACTTTCTATATAGAGGAAAGTCACCGGAATGCATGTCAGGAGAACAAAAGAACAAAGAAACCAGAGGATTGGGCTAGAGGGGGGGGAAAAAAGATTTTTGAAATGGCCTTTTTCATGAAAACTTTAACTTGGCTTAAAACTCAGTTCTTTCATGATGGTTTAAAGAAACGAGCAACTTAACTTTAAACTGTGGCTTGGTTTTTTCTATAGTTTACTAAAGTTTGATTTCTTAAGTTAACTTTCATACTACAGCAGTGCAAACATTTTCTGCATAACTATGAGCCTCAACTCCTAGTGTTTTTACTCGGGCACACTTTTGCAGTGCAAACCTTCCAAAGTTCCTTCTCGTCTCTGCATTCCTCATCATCAGATCATCACAGATACACATCATGTAGCGACCTCCTGATCACAGTTAATTAGTTTGCTTATCTGCCTTTATTCATTCATTTTTTTCACTGTGTATTGTTGTTTGTTTGTTCATAATATTAGTTAATAAATGTTTGTCTATAATTATCATCTGTTCTACGATGTATTTCTTTGTTTGGGGAACTGGAGGTCAATGAAATCAGAGTTTACGACTTTGATTATGAGAATGATCAATACAAGTAGATTTGATTAATTAATGATTATTGAACTTGAAATATTCTTGATAAAGGTTTCTTAGGTGGCCTAGATAAAAGACCTCAGTGGTGCCCCTGATAAACAAGCACAATTATAATCATAAGGTGTAGTTTCTACCATTAGGTGTGTTGCAGCTCTACATTGTTTGGTTACCGCGTATGAGGCTAATTTCTCCACATTTGTTACAACTGTAAGATAGGCAGCAGTCGTGGGTAAGACAAACGTGAATTTACTGCCCTTGTCTTAAAAGTGTCTGTAACCAGGGAGTGGCTGTGATGCTCTACTGCTGTTGTTGAACCCTGTGAGAAAGAGACAGAGAGAAGAGGTGAGTGTCTTTAAGGTTGCAGCAGAGGTGGTGTCACAGTAAAACAGAAGAAAGGGGGAAAACAACGTGTCAGCAGTACACTGGAAAATGCATGACAGTGTTTGGAACAGCTCCAGCGATAAAAGTTCACAGTGAGATTTATCCCCACTGGCTCACTGACAAGGACGTACATTGTTTTTTTGTGGCGATAAAAGTTGGATTAACATTAAAAAGTGACTCCAATTTATGATGTGAAAAACTGTCCAGGCTATTGGGGAAATAAAGAAGATTAGAATTAAGTTTCAGTTTTCATAAAGCTTCCCTGTGTCCTACAGCGGCCCTACATTGTTCTATAGGAACATTGCTGGGATTGTATCAGCACTGCAGAGGCACAAGCAGAGTTACACTCTCTACATTTCTTTTCCTAACACAGCGGCTCAGAATCTGCTTTGAAGTTGACAGAAATATCACAGATGGGTCAGCATGACCCGACAGCCTCATGTTGGTGTGTTTCTCTACACACTAGTTAAACTGGCATGAGTCTTGTCTTTAACCCTCTGAATGCCAAGCAGAATTTTTACTCACTGTGGGCTATTTTTCACTGCAGTATATGAAGTCCTGTGTGGCTATGGGAAAGCACAACTATGGCAAAATGTAGAGAGAAAAATATGTATATTTAGTGCCGTATAACACAGTTATGAGGCCATAAAACATAAACAAGATGAAAACAAAAGATACATTTCTTTGATTATTTAACCTCTCTGCTCTGTGTACACAGCCTGCAGTTCAGCCCAAAAGTCCCTGAATTTTAGTCAAGCGACTGTTGATTGCTGAGACTGTTACATGTGAATCAGGAGCTAGGATTTAAATGCAGACACACAGCAGACAGGCAGGTTGAATGAACAAAAAAGTAACTTTAAAAAAAAAATAAATGTTGAAACGAAGGCTTGCAGGGTCACAAACAAAAGAAAAATCCATATTAAAGTATTAAAGATGCAGGATACACAAGGCTGCAAACTGGTGGGTGAAGATGGTCATCAAACAGGAACAAGCTGGCAAAGAATGAGGAAAAACAAATGTAAAAGAAAAGGCGTCCAAACTTTTCGGGCTGACAAGTTGGCAACAAGGTAGACAAGCGGAACAACTTGGGTGACCCGCTTGAAGGCAAGAAAAGTGTGGAGAATGCTCAGGAGGGCGGTCAGACTGGCAGAGCAGGTCAGGAGGTCGGGCAGGAGGCTGGTGGTGGAGACAGAACCCTTTGAGGAGGCCTGACTCAAGAACAGGGGAGGCATCAGTCGACTCAGCAAAGGAAACAAGTCAACTTTGATTCAGCAACAGGCAGGTGTCAGATGACCCAAGATCAGTCTTTGTGTCAGCTGACTAGAGCAATGGCTTGGTTTTGATGCCGACTGACCATAGAAGTGACTCAGGCTTGGTGTTGGTTGTCCTAGAAACAAGCCCTCAAACATACCTTTCTCAGACTCAGAAACAGACTCAGGAACAGGTTTAGAACCAGTAGGGGCATCACTGACCACCCTAGGAACAGGCAGAACCTGAACTGGCTGACTCAGGTACAGGATAAACATCAAACAGCACAAGAGAAAAAACAGGTGAGACATCAGCCAGGATGTGAGGCTGCAGGACCTTTATGGTGCTGGGCAGTCTATGGGGAAAAGACATGAAGGAGTCAAACAATATCACAAGAAACACATCAGAATATGAAATAAACTGTCAATAAAATCAAAGACCGTGGCAGAGTCACTATTGGCTTCACAGCTGTAATGAGAAGTGTTTTTTTTCAGAATCTGGTAGAGTAAATGGATTTTTTTAGACTGTGAAGAATAAAAAGTGAAGTTTCGTCTAATTTTCCTCAAAAGAACAGCATGGAACAGATTAGTTCAAGGACTGCCTGAAAGTTAAATATCTGACATTTCTTCCTGTGTTTACAGTTTCTTCCTCTGATAAATGGTGTACTTTTGCTGACGCCTCTTGGGGTTCAGGGGATTAAACTGACTCTTACCTTTAATTTATATTGTTATATTGCAGGATTTATCATTTTAAGGCCACTACACACTGCGCTATTTTCGGTCATCCTAGACTAAAGATAACAATCGTGAGAGAATCGTGTTGATATCTTTGATCGTGGCTCTAAATCGGTGGTCCTACGTCGCACAGTGACACAGGTCCAAGGAAGGCGGTTGTCATTGTCTTGTGACCAAAGACAAGCTGCGATAAAATTCTGACACTGTCAGAAATTTGGAGTGATCATCTCACAGTGTGACCGCTGCTGCGACCTACGACGACTAACTAACCAATAGAAATGCAGTATGAAATGATGTACTGATCAGCACGACACTGGCGCTAAACCCAAATAGATGATTTGCGGCAACAATGGCAAAACTCATCAACACAAGTACGTGGGATTTAAACAAAGAAGACAGACTAGTAGAGTTGTGGCAGCAGAAGCCTTTTTGACGTGTCCTCCAGCTCGTACAACAACCGGACAAAAAAGGACGAAGCATGGAAGGATGTACGGGCAGAATTGCAGCTCCCAGGTTAGTCACCTAACAACCGCTGTAAATAGTGGCCACAGCACTTAGTTTATGTTATTAAATAAATAAAAATTAAAACCCTTCATGTTGCGTTAGTTTCCCTGTGATTGTAGGTACCCCGTTTATGCTTCGGTTGCTTATTTTTAATGGATGGACGGCGCACGCTTACTCCGCATTCACGTCGATTCACAGACATCGTAGGCTGCGTTTCAGCTGCATTTTCATGGTGCAATCTGCACAGAGAAAACTTCAAGTCGTGGCCAAAGATTATTAGAATCATGTCGTACAGTGTAGCAAGCTGTGAACTTATAAGATTGTTAAAATCGCACAGTGTGTAGAGGCCTTTAGGATTCAAACAGTCCACGTTTTGCCTTCTGACACAAACCATATTCATCTCTTTGAAATGATCAAAGTGAATATACACTACCGTTTAAAAGTTTGGGGTCACCCAGATAATTTCATGTTTTCCATGAAAACCCACATTTCTATTCATGTGGTAACATAATTGCATAAAGGTTTTCTAATCATCAATTAGCTTTTCAACACCATTAGCTAACACAATGTAGCATTAGAACACAGGAGTGATGGTTGCTGGAAATGTTCCTCTGTACCTCTATGGAGATATTCCATTAAAAATCAGCTGTTTCCAAACATATGTTGATGTTGCATACAGATGTATGGAAACATGGCTTAAAAAACATCAAGTCCTCACAGCTGAAGCTATAATCAGGAGATATCTGGAATGTTTGATTGAAACAGAAACATAACAACATTCTTGCTCAAATATTTGTTCATAATTTTCTGTTGATCATCTAAACAGGTACTTGGTTAATATGACTCTATATGAGTATAAATCATATTAGGAACTGGGCTGCAACTAATGATTACTATCATAGACAATTATTTTGTCAATTATTTCCCAGTAAACTGCTGTTATTTTGTCTTTTTTAAAAAAAAAGTCAGAAAATGGTGAAAAAAATCAATCCAAGTTCCAAGATGACGTCTATACCCAAATATATATAGTTTATCATCACAGAGGAGGAAATAAACAGAAAATAATACATTTTCAGAAGCTGGATCTAGAGAATTCAAACTTTTGTTTGTTAGATAATTACTCAAACTGATTAATTAATGATCAAAACAGTTGAAAATCGTTTAAATACTTGACAGCTAATTAAATGTAGCTCTCTGTAGGAAGCCTCATTGGAGACGAGTCCCTTTTATTAAAATGTTACTTGCTAATGGTGGCAGCTGGACCACCTGCTGGAAGCCACGGTGACACCTCACTCTGTTTCACTTAGTGACACATGTAATTTACAGCTGGACGCAGCCACCAACAACTGTGGCTCCTGTTCATTTTGCTCCAGTGACCATGCAGACCTCCCCCTGCTGTCCTCAGGCAGCGCTGCTCAGACCCAACCGACTGACAAGCCATCAGCCGAATGCCTAATCTCATTTCACATGCAAAGAGTTTCTCACTTTCTTGCCCATGAGCAGTCGTGCTGAGAGAGTAATTAGCCGAATGCCTAATGAACGCTCGCTAATGCAGCCTTCCAGAGACTGTGGACGTTAATGCAGTGGAAAAGGTCTGAGTGCAGCAGCTCAGTGGCGTCACAACCAAGACGTACTTATTTACTTCTTCTCGTGGAGCGATGTGGCAGCGCCAATAGATGACATGCCCGACACGGTTCAGTGGCTGGAGATCATTCTGTCAACACATCCCCGAGGCAGCCTCGAGGGTCGCAGCTGAAATGTTACTTCTGTTCCTTCGCACAATCATCTGTGCCTGCTCATTTATCAGCTCTGTTTGAAAAGTCTGAGTGCAACGGGACCACTGATGAGCTGTGTTTTCTGTCCTGTGTCAGCTGCAGTGTGGTGCGTATCATCTCTATTTCTATCAACCCAAACACATAAAAACATTCACACCCTACCAATATCAAATCCACGAAAATATGTTTTTTGTCGTTCCTGATTTTTAAACAGCTTTTCTCACGTCAGAAAATTTTTGTTTGACCTGGATCCATATGACTTAAGCCAGACCTCCATATTGCATGTCTCTGCTGTTTTATATTGCATATGGCTACTGTATGTTCTCATACAGTGACACCTACCAAAGTCAACCCAGTCTGCAAAGCCACTAAACAGAGATAGGTGTTTTTGGTTTTTGCAGCCTGGTTATTGCGGAGTTATACAGTTGGTCATGCATGAATGCAGGAACAAAGTAAAGATTTTTCAAGCTTCAAGTTTGTAATTTGACCATCACTATTTTGAAACAAGACGTGACGGGCAAAGACTGGATCTGACCAAGACTTCAAAGACACTATTAATGCTCATACAGTAGAGACTTAAGACTCTTGAGCCCTGCTTTCTCCCCTTTCCCCTCCCAAATTGGATCATAATTGACAAAATAAACATCATGCTGTATTGAAGAAGACTTAACACCATGAATTCATAAAGAACATGTCGACTGAGATAAGGATTAAGGATAAGGATAAATTTTATTGATCCCACAGTGGGGAAAGTTCACCGTTACAGCAGCTCCAAAGATAAAGTATACAAGTATAAAGGCAGTGCAAGAATAAATAAGAAAAAATCAGATATCAGATCAGATATCAGATTCAGTGAAAACTAGGGTCATTTTCTCATAGACTTCAATAGAATAAGACTTTTGTCTGCAACCAGAGGAGTCGCCCCCTGCTGGCAGTAAGAAAGAATGCAGGTTTAAGGTGCTTCTGTTTAAGAGTAATTGGCAACAATCCACGTTAAATAAGAACAACACTCTACTATTGTTGTTAGGTAATCTAACACTGAGGATGGCCCGGATATGATTTGGTATGTACAGTGATACTGGTGTATACATGCAACCTCTTCTGGTGCCCAGTGTAAAAATCTGTAAAGTCCATAGATAATGTGAAGGGTCTGTAAAGAGTAGCAAATTGTATTTGATATTGACCTTTCATCTTTACAAAATCAAGAACAAACAGTGTTCCAAAAAACAAAGAGTTGGCACACTGCAGAGTCTGTGCTTCGAGCATCAAGGTGGCAGCATCCAGTATATGTGATGCACAGGGACATCTTAAATGGAAACTGCACCGAGGAATCTATTGCAATTAAACTTCTAACCAACCAGTATCACCCAGCCCTACTCCAGAATGAGACTTAGGAGATTTATCAGTTTTATTTAAAAAAAAAAAAAAAAAAAAAGTCCAGACGGCTGCACAACAGTACGACTGAATCACTAAAGACAAGAGAAGCACTGAAAGCAAATGCTCTTGGTGTCCTGAGCAGAAGTCAGCTTCTCTTGTCAGTGAGGTCCTGAGAATAAGAAGCTGCTCAGTGTTGCTCAGGCTGAGTTCAGTATCTATACGATGACTTCACATGTGAGCAGGCAAACATTAATGTGACAGACATGACATGAGCAGGCAGTGAGTGACTTTAGCTTAGAACTCTAGGGAAGCTGGGAGAAGAATCCCAGGATATCATCAGCCTTCTTCACACAAACAGGAGACAAGAACCCCTGCAAACTGGTGACTGGGACTATATGTGGAGATGACAAGAGAAAGCAGAGAGAGAATGAATACAGAAGATTTATTTTCGTGAAAGTCTGGCGTAGCAGTAAACAGCATTAGCTGCAACGAGACAGTAAAAAATAGCCTTCTCTCATATTCTTTTTACCTGAAAGGTTAATTTTGATTTATTACAACTTGGGTTTCAGCCAACGTTTGTCAGTTATAATAATACGATTTTAAGTGCAGGATCATTGCATAGGTGTGCAGTAAACAGTGTGGGCACAAAAAGTCGCCGACAGTTTGAGTAATGATGTAGAAAAAGAGTTTTTTAAAACCTGCTTATTTAGACCATGTTTTATTCTCTACAGGTTCAGAGATGCACAGATACAACTTAAACTGAGAATGAGAAGAGAGTGGTTAATACAAGAAATCATAGAGAGTGACAGCTCACTCAGATCTTTCATGCAGCACCTGCAGCAAAAAAACAACCAATGAAGGAAAATTACAGACTTCGATATGTTGAAGTGGTCACAAGAAGATTTTGTCTTTTGAAAAGAATTTCTAATTATTAATAATTATAATTACTAAAAATCATAATAATAAGTCAACTAATGCATCTTAAAACAAAGCCATGTCATGTAATATCCGCTTCACAGTTATTTATTTATTTAATAGGGCCCAAAAATATTGAAGATTTACACAGTTTACTTACTGCAGGCTGGGAAAACAAGCAAACAAAAACCTGTGTGTTTAGCTGAAAGAGAAGTTTTCCTTTTCTGTGTCTGAAAAAATGTGTTAACACTGGCTGGCTGTAAAGGTTCTGCTTTATCTTTACTGTTAGTCAGATGTTTCCTGTCTCTCTGTCCTGTGTTTTTGCCATTTTGCCTATTTATTTATTTATTTACTATTTAAAAAAAAAAAAAAAAAAAAAACACGAACTTTTTTGGCTCAAAATTTCTCGACAGTTTCTTGTGTAGGGAGTATTTTGTGTCAACTTGTTTTCTCGAAACCTTGCTGAACAATGCAAAGAAAATGGCTACAGAAACAACAGTAGCATAACAAGATGATCCCATAAATAAGATGTAAAGTTTTATGTGTCCATCTCTGTGACTTCATAAATAATAAATATTATGAAAGACTACTGGAGTTTAAGGCTGCAGTAAATCTTGGTCTGAAATAGTTCCAACTCTTCAACCAAAAAAAATCTGAACATTATGGGCCACTGTATTGGCTATCCTTATTAGCCTAAATGAAGTATAATCAGCAGAAAAGGACAATATTTGCAGCATGTACAAAGGTGAAGTCTGTTCCTCCTGCCACCAAGGATAATGGATTAAACAGAAAGGCTGTACGTGTAACATTTTTGTCCCTATGAAAGTAACACCAGTGACAGTTTGGTTGAATGGCAGCATATCGACCCACCAGTTGACCACCTGGACACTACAGTCCTGCTGCCAGGAGAGTTTCTTTTTTGTTGCGCTTCAGTGGAATAGCCATGAATTAAATAATACATGTCTGTTATTTTGTCCCTGCTTGGTGGGCAAACTTTACAATCCTACAAACTGACCCTGCAGAGCCGAGGAGACAATCACGACTGCTTCTGACCTCTCTGAACAATCGCAGACTGTTGCACTTTTGACTTCATCGTCTTCTTCAGGACACAAACACTGAAAAAACACATCCCCAGAAAACAATAGCTTCCTCCAGAAACAGTCGGGTCTGAAGTGAAGAAGCAATTACCAGATATGACCAGGTTCCCTCACATCTTATCAGGACCTAAATGAATTGGAGCCCGCTGCTGAAAAAGCATTAAAAACTATTACACTTCTGTGGCTCAGGCAGTAAACTGTATTCCAGTCATGGCAGCCATCAGTGACCCTTTCACCCATAATCTGTATCTGACAGACACGACAGCACAGAGCCTGCAGCAGGAAAGCCTCCGTAAGTACTCTGTCTTTAAGCCAGCGGTGCACACAAACACTTCACATGGTGGGATTTCAGCTCCTACACCTCCCAAAGAACAAAGAGAGACTGAAGTCAGTTTCACTTTGATTACAGCATTAGTCATTTAGTCATGGATGACTATGTTTGGTAACTTGACAGGTTCAAAAAGAATGCAAGATGTTCAGCTGAAAGAGCACATTCACTTGCAGTCTAAAAGAGCAAAAAGACGAACCCTAAAACAATAGAAATTCTGTCAGTTTCCTCTAAACTTTGATTTTTGCCACTCCATTGAAAAATTGGAACATTTATTAAAGAAATCGCGCGAAGTTCAGAGGAAAAAAAAATCACAATTTGGTGGAGCTGTTGACAACTGCAGTGTGAATCAGACTACACAGATGTTTTGTAGAGAGTATTCGTTATGCGTATGTATATATATATATATATATATATATATATATATATATATATATATATATATATATATATATATTCAAATTATTTAAAAATAATTAAAGCTTGTTAAATCATCCATTGTGTCAAATCTGCTTCTTAAAAGTAATTAAAGCTGTCAGGTGAATGCAGTGGAGTAGAAAGTGCAAAATTTCCATCTGAACTGTAATGGAGTGGAACAGTCAAGTATGTCAAAGTAAGAATCATATTTCATGAAAACATTATTTTAACATTTTTCTTGAGAAAAGGTCTGCAGCTATACAACAAATTGCTCATTTGACAAAATAACTATGTAAAATAATAGAACCAATACTTCTCTTTCAGTTAATTATCATCAATTATATATAATTTCAGACATATATTTACAGTAGAAAACTTGAAATTAATAGTTTCTCTTACGTGTGATGTAAAAAGGAAATATTCATGAAATTATGCTAATTTCGAGAATGTATTTTAATAGTCTTTTTTGTAATGTTCAAAAAATGTAAATTTTATGGTTGTTCAGTTCTAGTTTTTAATGTTATTTTATTAAATATAAAGATTCAGAGGCTGTTTTTGTAATAACATTGACATTTGTGTGTATTTAAAAATATAGGGAAAAAATCTGAAATAAAATAAAAAATTCAGTTAAATAATCTTATTTTCATTAACCTATTCATGTTTTTTTAACACTTGCAGCAGCATCTTCCTCAGGAGATGTTCATCTTCAGCTGAAGGCATCATAACCCCCTTAAAATGTTGATGCCACAATAGGATCCAATCATCAGACTCCTCACATATTTTTCCAATTTTTCCATATTGCGCACACCATGTGCAATAAATAATTTCACTAATCATTCAGGTTTTCTTTTATTTCAGTCTTTCCTGACTGAACTCATTCAGGTAGCTTCCACCTGCCTGAAGTCTTTCATCCTCCTTGGAGAGCTTCATTATCCGTTTTTAATGACTCTTGTAATTGTTTTTGTTTATTACTTTATGGCTGTTGTTCTGCTATTTTCTGCATTTATCTGGCCCTAATTGTGTTGTGTGTGTTTACCGATAGTGTGTCTGATTAGGAATGTTTCATGTTCTCAGCCTTAATGAGGCAATCTGATAAAAAAAACAAAAGAATACTTGAGGAAGAAAACACACTTTTCTGCTGACAAAAATACTTAATAGTGTGGATTAAACACAAAACAAAAACATAATTTCCTCCTGTTTAAAGAGTTCGACTGACAAACCACTTATGGAGAGCGGCAGAGTAGGGAAGCTGTACTAGTATTCTGAATGCAGTTGGTTTCATATTTTATTTATAAACAATAGAACTATGCACATCATAAAGAACATATTGAGTCTTGTTTTATCTTGTAGATAATAAATATTAATTTTTTAAAAAGTAATTAAAATATTATTTGGCATGCTTTTCTTTTTGAAATACACCAAAAATGTAAAAGAAAAAAAAAGAAAGACTATATTAAATTTTATAACATAACATTAAAAACTTGTAAATTTGAATAATCATAAAATTCTAAATTTTGTCAATTCACAAAAATGCAACCATTCAAAGTTAAGTTTACTATAAATGTGTTTCAAAAATGATATACAATTAGTGATAAATAGCAAAAAAAAACTACTATTTTCTATTTTTACATACATTTGTTCAACAAAAGATATTTTGAATAATTCCAGGGGTTGTCACAACAAATGTTGAACTAATGTGTTTTTGTCATTATATAATATCTGTAAACATTGTCAATCTGCCAAAATACATGTATTTATATCTCTATCTACCTATCTATCTATCTATCTATATATATATATGTATGTATAAAAAATCTATCATCTATTCAATCATGTAGATTCATATTATTCTTGTTATTGATATTATTTTATGTGTTAAATGTCATTTCATTGTATTTAAATGTGTAAATATCCTTCAATAAACACGAATAAGCAAAAGATACACATATGTAAAATTAAGGCTAGAAAAAGTATTACTGCATTTTTATGAGATGTTTTTTTTAATTTGCTTGCTTTTTCCATCTTTTTTTGTAAAAAAACAAAACAATGTTTATGCAGTTATCAGAACCAAGAGGTTATTAAACTGTGACATTCACTACAACACAGCTGAGGAGATAAGTCACTTAATTCCAGATAACAGTGTGTCTTTTATGTGGCCTGTCAATAAGTTAGGGTTTGAACAGTATAATAAGCAGCCCTCTGTACGCTGCAGATTGTGATAAGACGATCATTTCAGACCAATAGATGTTTTCCATATAGGCTGACTTCTTAAGTCTTCAACATGAAAAGACTGAAATTCTGAAAATGTTGAAAGGATGTGTATTTCAGTAATGAAAGATTTCTCCTTCCATTGGACATTGGGCAGGTATGGTGTTGGGCTTGAAGGCAGAGTTAATTATGTTTTTAATTAGCTGTTCTGACCGCATGTGACATGCTGATGATACTGGACCGATATAATATGTGGTGGGACCAACTGGAAGGGGCAGACAATACATTTCAAAGTTTGGTGACGCTCATACCTTAATGATTATACATGGATGTTGACTGAAGACAAGAGGATATCTGCTCTATACAGACAGCTAAACTCAGAGGGTGTTTATGGTATTTAAACTGATTTCAATACATCTCCTGCGTGTTTTTAAATCATTGATTGATTTTGAATTCTAAGCGTAAACTGTGGACAGGAATAAAGTTCAACATCTGGTTAAATGCGTTTATTCACTTTAGTTACCACCCCAATTAAAAGGTCTATTTATCAAGCTTCCAGCACTTGAGCTCTGTGCTGTGTGTGAGTGCGTTTATAAGCCTCTTTGTGGTATGAATACTGCATGTCTGGTGTGTTTTTTTTTTTTTTTTTTTTACCTCTTTAGTCGACTGCCTTCTATTGGAGCAGCAGTTCACCTGTTTCCACTGTCGTCTGTGGGCCCCTGCTGAGAGTTCACCAGTGGGGGATCCTCAAGCTGCGTACAGGATCTTCAGTCTCTCAGCTGTTATTTCTCTGCCACCTCTGTTTGCTCAGTCTGCAGTTTATTTGCACTTTGTCAGTTCTTCAGTGAAGAACTTCCACCTGCCATCTACAGCGTCTCCAAGTCTGCATCTGGGCGTTTGCACCTTCCTCGTGAAGAAGTTGTGTAAAAAGCAGATTTTTAATTATTTACAGATGTGATTATTCCCCAAAAAAAGAACTAAAGATTAAATAAAACGAGTATCAGGCTGAACAAACAAACCTAAACAATAGTGGAAACTAACACAATTAAGCCCTAAAAATTAGGCCTATCATCTCTCCAAAGAAGAGACACCTGAGGGCTGAACTATGAAGCAAGTTCAACAAAGCCAGGCTTTCTATGTATAGCTCAACAAAACCTAAAACCTCAATCAGAGACAGTGGGCATCAAGACAATGGTTATCAAGCTTTTTTCTTAACCAGGTTTGCTTTATCATTCTCTGTGCACGCTCCAATAAAAGGGGGTGTTTGATGCGTCATTTGACTGTTTTCCCAAAATGCGCAGCTTCACTGAATGAAGCTGTGCAGTTACAGCAGGGAATTTATATCCGTTGCGTTGCCAAGGGAACCATCTCAACAGGTTTATAGGTATAACTCTCCCGCAGCAGAGAATCTGTATAGTATACAAGGGTGACATTTCTTAGAGCCAATTTAAACCCTAAACTCTGAACAGATCATCCTCTGGAGCAGGTTAACTGTGCAGCATGAGTTCCCATGGTGATGAAGCAGGTTAAAGAAAACCTCCTTTATAAAACTGAAAACTCTGACTGTACATTCAACGTACCTGCTAACCTACAGATCATTTCATAGTACAGCCCTTAGATAGCGTTCAAAATTGGTGGCCAGAGGTCCACAACAACTTAGTTTTAGAAAAGTATTGATCTCAGCTGGGATTTGAACATGTTTAGCTTAGTTCATTATAAGCAAAGGTAGACAGCTAGCGTGACTCCTGGAACTTGCAAAGCAAACCAAATTCAGAATATGTTTCTGTTATCTGGCCGCAGTCAGTGGTAACACAAAGCTGGTTGTCATAAGTCAACCCAGAGGTTCTGAATCTAACTATGAGTGCATTCACATAATGGTGTTAGCATCAGATGACCAAACATAGACACAGGAAAAACAAACTACAATTCTAAACTAATATAAGGAATTTAAATATATAATAGGGGCTACTAGCTACTGCAGCAAAGCAGAGAGGAAAGACTGTGTGAATCCATTAATAGTTTTATCACGATCACCGCCCCATTATTAAAGTATAAAAAGATATGACTTTCATTACAACTGTATATTCCATTCAATGTGTGTCTGAGACTTATTCTTGTGACTCTTTACGATTTTAATCTCATTCATACTGCTGCAATTCTGGTGGTATTAAATGGTCTTAGGAGAAAGTAGAGAACAAATATTAAAACATAATTCAACCTGGTAAGTGGGCCAACTGCAGCTCTTATTGGGTCAACAAGTACAAAGCTTTAGCGCTTTAATCAATCTCTCTTTTAGGATTATATCGCCACAGACGCAGCAGAGCCCGAAGTGACTGCCTGCGCTATTTCCCAATAATATTCCTCTTTAATGCACCGCGGCAGACTCTTTGTCCCTCAGCTGTTCAATCGGAATCAGTTCTACTCTTTAATTTTTAAAAAAAGTTTTAACATTTTCAGATTTTTAAAGTTTTAAGAAGGTTCCTCTGCAGCGTACAGACAGAGTTTTTCTGGTGGTCTTCTACTGGGGCGCCTCATTAATGCTGTATTATTAAAGCTGCAGTAAACTTGTGTGGAGCAGTTGCTGTGGTAAACAGGAGGAGCAGGCAGGTGAACTGAGCAACTCTGAGGCCTCAGTACAACTGCATGAATGTGGAAAATGCTTTCAGCGCTGTGTGAGTAAAGAAAGATTGCCAGCACTTGAAAGGAGCTTCCTGAACAGCATCCTGGGAGCTGATGTTAGGGCAATTTGCTGACATTTGCAAAGACCTTTACCAGGCAGGAACCCACATACTCACCATAATAAAACCCCACTGACCTCCACTGTGCAGACCCACAAGAGCTCACTCAGTTATTGGCACAAATGATGTCTTATAATCTCAACAGGTTTCTGTTTGCACTGCAGAGAAAGACTGTGATTTGAAATTCCTCCTGTGCTGCAAATTTTAAAGAAAACTCTTCACCAGGAGGAAAAGCTTGACTGCACAGACTGGGTTTGCCTTTTTCTGTTTCACTTTGAAAATCTAATGTAGGCTTGTGAGCAGATCCCAGTAAACCTGTTCAACTAAAACCCATGTATAACAGATGTTTTGGTGCCGCCTGTGAAATCAACTCCTCGCTGTTGCTGAACACAGTTTGTGACAGAGTTTGTGGTGTGGTACAGAGCCTCCAGAGACACTTCATGTCTTACTTTGCAGTGCTTCTGTCAAGATATTTATATTTCAGTTTGGCTTTAGTTCTCTAAACTAAGTTTTGCATGGATTTACTGGCTGATGAGATTCAACACTGCTTTCTTAGACATTCAACCTTCATTTGTGTAAGAGATACCCAACACTGCTTTATTTTACTAACCACATCACTGTCTCTAAAATTATTCAAAATGATATCATTTTCACAATAACTGTATAGTTTTGAAGATGAAGTGTAATATATTTGATCACATCAATGATCAAAACGAACATGTTACATTCATAATAAAGGTTAATAGGTTGACTGGTTCTGGGTGTTCTGCTGGAGCTTTGTTTGCTGAACATGGATTCAAATCAGGGGACAACCATGGTCAAATCATAGTTTTAGTCTTTTTAACCCTCTCCATCCTTAAACCCACCAGCAAATTTGAGAGGCTTGTTTTGTTTTTTTAAATTACCGAAATGATACCAATTATCAGAAACAGAAATTGGAAAAAGAATTGGAGAAATTCATGAACTAAACATGTGACGCATAATTATTTCAGAATAACTAATTGCTTACACCAGATCCTGTAGGAAACTAAAAATTCTACTTGGAACAACTGAGAAGCAATGACAGATTCCAAGAAATTTCAGGTGAACTGCAGGTTGTGCTTACACTGATCGGAAAGAAACAACAGGAGAGACCGGGAAGACAATAAATCATTAACTTCATCAATAAAATAAATACAGCATGGCTCAAAAATAGTATACAGTTTAACCTCAGTAAAGAATGTATTGGAACAGCTCACCATGCTCTGTGGCAAAGATTCATCCTGCACTTTTGTAAGCAGTGTTTTTTATCCTTATTGGTTCGAGGTTGACTTCATGCAAAGCTGTGAACCACTTTCCACAGAAAACTTCTTGTGCTGAGTCAGAAGCTCGGCTGCTGCACCTTCTGTGGCTCTTCCTGCACCTACTAATGTCCAGTAATATGCTACCAATATATTCAAATGTCTATTTATCAGTTATATTGCTAACAACAGACCCCCAGTTATCTGGACGCTCAATATTTTTCATGTCAGTTCAATATTTTTTTCACTAAAGTATTGCAATCATTTAAGAGAACATGGAGCGTCTTTTTTCTTAGTTGAATGGCTATTTTTTGTCTTCTTTGAGTCTGAGATGGTTCATGATTAGTTTGGAATAAAGGAAAACCGAACTCTTGCGACAGAAGTTTGTTGGAGTCTCCCCTTGATGTTAGGTAGTTTAAAATTGGACCAAATTAAAGAAATCTAGATTCTCTAGAGTCGTTAGCACAAATTAAATATTGATCCAACATCTCAGTACAATGACATCTCCTCTCACCTACTTGCATTTTGCTGCGAGGTCTAAAAAGCACTCTACTTTCAGCCATGTTTTTTACACGATAAATAGTTGTATTCAGACACAAGATGAACTGCGTGAAAATGGTGCACTTCTCTGTCTCACAGTGGATCATAGTTACATAGTTAGGGCTAAATATGAATTTGGACTTTCCTCTGAGTCCCTGTTTACTGTTTCACTTCAGAAGACAATTTGTAGCACATATATCACATGGCTTAAAATATTTTAGATATTTTGATCACCCCATAGCGCTTTCCCTTCACACTCTTTGGAAGCACATGTACTTTATATCAGTTGAATGTTCATCAAACACTATTGTTTTCTTTGCGTGTAAAAGTTCTGTAAAGCAAAATATCCTTCAAACAGTTCCATTTGTGAATATAAAGAAGACACAAAACCTCTAAGTGTGCATTTTGTGTTTGTTTGTTGCTGTATTTCTGCTCTGACTTCATGGGGATCTCCCACAGTCACAGGATGCCAGTGTAACTGACACAACAGCAGCTGAACCACTATCAGCTGTTGTCAGTGGGGCAACAATGTTAGTATTTGCATACATTAGACTAAGTCAGCAGGCCTGTTTGCTCAGAGATAATGAAGCCAGCAGTGACTCTGGACACCTGTAAAGGCAAGTGGCAACCTAAAACAGCTCACCTGTCTGACAGTTCAGCTCCACGTTACAAATGGGTATCTGCCTCCGATAACAGCGTCAACTGGAGGCCAAATGCGGACGAACTGGATCAGCTACAAGCAAACATGCATGTTCTATGTACAGCATCTCAGATATCACAGCTAGCATTGGGACAAGTCTTTCAGATTGAATATCAAAATATATTATATAGTCATATCTTCAACATTGACTCACAGCAGATGTTTTCCTATCAGCATCCTCTGTGGCTTCCAGAACTGCTGCAAATCCCTGCAGAGAAATAAATCTATTTTACAAAGTGACAGCGCTCTGTTGAAGTGTGATCAGGTTTAGGGAAGCATGTTGGACCATATATTACTGTCATGGTGTTTGTAACATTTTCAGAGCAAAGCCTAACAAGAGCAAACACAAAAATATGGTTGTCATTTATAATGTTTTGTTTTTGTTTTTTGTTTTTTTGCAATCCTTTATAGATGTCAGAAGAATGAAACCTCAAACAGTGCAGAGCTCCATTTCAACAACATGGTACTATGAGAGTTTCAATACAGGACTGAGTGATGATAGGGAAATACAATAGTCCAACCTAGAAGCAAAAAAAATGCATGGATTAGTTTTGTTTTAGGTGTGAATTAAAGGACAAGACCTGGTTGTATTGTGGTACGGCATTAGCTACTACCAGCTCTACACCTAGTTAGAAGATCAGTCACCTTTAATTTACAACTGAGTTATCAGACCATGATTGCTTTTGTGCTTTTGCAGTGTCTTAATGTATTTTTAATGAGAAAATAACAAACTGTGAATTGCAGCTGATCTTATTCTAACTTGTTACTGCAATGTTTGAAATACCCAGAAGGTTGTTCTTATTATTGCTGGGTATCTGGAGAAAAACGTTCTGTCCTTGGCACAATAAAAAAGCATCTGCCAGTCTAATGTCAGTGTGGTGGGACAATGCATCTATTAGATCAGATAAACAAAACCAGTAACTGTCCTGTTCTTTAGATAAACGCTTTTAAACATTATTCTTAATTTGCTCTGACAAGTTTTGTTTCTCATATTTGCATGTATTTAGTTTTATGACAGTAGAGAATGACTATAATTTCAGAGCAGATGATCTCTCTGACTGTGCAGGATGGAACTGAGTGATCTCACACCGTTACAATGGAAAAGTCACAGTGAAACTTCGTACTTCTTAAAAGTCTTTTCATCAGTGCCTTTGCAGGACACAGTCAATTTGAAATCTTTCAGCATATCTAAAGAAAACCACACGAATTGTGCTGCAAGTTCATTGCAAACTTAGAACAACTTTTTTTTTTGTTAAACACGCACACACCTTTTATGTGTGATTTATTACCTGTGTGTTGTTACACTGACAAATCACACAAAACTTAACTGGTGGGGAATACTTCTGCGCCTGCGTAAGTCCCAAGCTGGGAAGCGTTCAAACCATGTCATGTGATTGATATTATTTTCAAAATAAAACGCTCAATAATTTGTACAACGATTTGCAATGCACAAGCATGAAGAAATGCTTGGGACACACAAAGAATGCAAAAAGGTGAAAATAAAAACAACTACTTCTTTTTTTTTTGGTAATTTACTTTTGAGCATAGCCAACTTCATTTAGCCAGTGTTGCTTGTTTTGTAAGTAGTTATATTATATTATATTATATTATATTATATTATATTATATTATATTATATTATATTATATTATATTATATTATATGAACAAGCCATATGTGAAACCTCATCATCTACAACATTATCAGCATCAACTGGGGGCCAAATACTGACAAGTTGAATCACTTACAAGGAACAAAATATGTTGTTTGGTCATATCTGCTACACTGACACACAGCGGGTTCTTTTTTCCTGTCAGTATCCTCTGGTGGCTCCCAGAACTGCTGCAAATCCCTGCAGAGAAATAAATCCATTTTATGAAGTGACAACGTGAACAGATTTAGGGAAGCATGTTGGACCATACGTTAATCATACTGTATGTAACCTTTTCAGAGCAAACACACACACAAATCATTGTGTTGAAAACAAGCTGGAAATTGTATGCACTATTATATTATATTATATTATATTATATTATATTATATTATATTATAATGCTGTTTCATTTATGTAATAAGATTGTAACAAAAGTGCGTGTAGTGACCGTTCCTTTGTTTTATTTTGAAAGTGAGCCGGATGTAACCCGAGCTAAGTACAGCCAGCTTACTGCGGCCTCCAGCGGTGAAAGTGCAGCTCGCAGCCCGATTCCTGAACTTCAGGTCGTTGCTCCTGCAGAAACGGCAGCATGGCTCCGCTGAAGTTCTGTGCGAACATTACGTGGCTGTTCACGGAGCTGCCGGACTTCAGCCAGCGGATGTACGCGGCTGCAGCGGCCGGTTTCCAGGCTGTAGAGGCGGCTTGGCTCTACGACTCGGACCTGCAGGAGCTCCAGAGAGCCAGAGAGGCCACCGGGCTGGAGGTGGTGCTCATCAACACCCCGCCAGGTAACAGCAGCTTTGTGCACCCGAGCTGTTGGTAATAAAGAAGGAGGGGGTGATGGAGGATGTGTCGTGTGTTGCAGGGAATGTGAAAGCAGGTGATCTGGGTCTCGGAGCGGTTCCTGGAAGAGAAGCAGAGTTCAGGCAGAGTCTGGATCTGACTGTGAAGTTTGCTCGAGCTTTGCACTGCAAGAGGTGAGACATCAAGCTGAGAACTTTTACTGTTTATCATTCAACCCTCAACCTCCACACTGGAAATTAAAGAGTGTCAGCATATTCATTTTTAAAAAGAATTATCATGTTTGTGCATACTAAAGAAAAGGCAAAGCTTATTATCATGTATCAGCATCTTTCATCAGGAAACTACACTGTAAAAATGTGTTTTAAAAAAACAAGAAAAAGTGTGCCATAAATACTACACTAAATGACGGTGAAATAGTTTAATTCAAAAACTGTGAAAAATATCAGTAACATATAGCCATTTTTTGCTGATTTGCATAAAGCAGAGTGGTTTTACATGTATTGCACACTGTAAACAAATAAAATACTACTTTTAAAAATACAATTTTGCGATGTGGACATTATACTTTGACCCGTTTCTTTTACAATCTACATGTCAACTAAATGTTTTCTTCTGTAATTTTAGTGGATAAAATCACTTTGTAAAACATCGGCTAATATTTCCCATTTTTTCAGTACTTAATATACAAAATTAGTCTTTCAAATAACATCAAATATCTATAAAATAACAAATTTTTTTTGCTGGTTTAAATACAGTAAAAATAGTGTTATTGTAAGATCATATGTAAAAAAATACTTTGAAAAATACAGACTTTCTGATGTGTACATTGTGTGTAATTAATAAGATAATGGGGTTAAAAAAAATTTAAATAACTAAATATCTGTAAAATAACGATCCCCCCACCCCCGATTTCTATACAGTTAACAGCATAATTTTATGATTGAATGAATTAATCTTTGTAAAAAATGCAGATATATTTAGGATTTTTGACAGTTTTTTTATGGTTAAAGTGTAATTAACAAATATTTATAGTGTTTTATTCACTATCTCTTATTTAAGAAAACCGGAAATATCTGTTAAATAGGAAATTAGTTTTAATTGATTTAATTTAGTAATTTCAATGAAGTTTTGTAGAGTTTGTTGTCCTAAATTTTATCAAGTTCTTCAATTTTAGTGTAAATATATATATCAGTTCTCAGTCTCATTGATTACTGATAATTAGTTTCAGTATTAGTCCTGATGAAACATGTCTGTTAGCCCCTACTTTCAACTCAGTGTTTCAGTTTTAAAGCCTCATGGTCTCTGTTCAGTTCACTTCCCAACCATCTCCAGCAGCAGCAGCAGCAGCTGTGATCAGTGGAAGGATTGCTTTTTCTTTTAATCACTGTAAGATTTTCCTAATTTGAGCTCGTGGGATCAGTGAGGTGTTAGAACCCAGAGAGGAATTCCATGTGTTATTTTTGTTTGCTCAGATCAACACAAAGTCTCCTCCGTCCTGCAGGTGGGATCCGTTTTTTAAATTTTTTTTTCTCCACTGAAGACATTTTGACATGTCGCAGCAGGAAAAGCTCAGGTGTGAATAATAAAATCCATTTATTTCATGCCGACTCACTGTCACACTGTCAGGGCTTACCGAGACACCGGAATAGAACAGAGCCATCAATACTAACACCTACTATGACAAGACAATATGTCTTCTGTGAAAAATGTATTTTCAGACTCACGATTGTGCCAGAGTCGCTCCTAGCTCCACTAATCTCCATCAAATCAGCCACGGTGTCAAGATCTTCACACAACTTGCGCTAATTAGTTTGAAAATAGTGATTTCATGTAACTTGAAAGACAGATTGTAATTTAAAAAGTTTCAGAGCAGCAGTCGTGGAAGCAGTGTGTCAACCTATCTGTGTTCCCTGGTCAGGATCCATCTGATGGCAGGGAGGGTTCCTGAGGACTCCAACCGAACAGCCATCGCCAAGGAAATGGAGGCCGTGTTTGTGCAGAACCTGAGCTATGCTGCCGACATCCTCGCTAAGGTGGGCGACCGTCTCTGTCCGACACACTAACAGCATGACTATACTGTAGTGCTGTGGTTCTTCAGCTTTTTATAGGTGCAGCCATATTCAGTAATTTAAAAACGGCACAATAAAAGCAAACACGTCATGTTTAACCCCTTTAGCAAGAGCGGGTTTGGAAGGCATGTTATCATTTAAAAAAACTGCCAAAACTGCACAGTTTATCAGCCAGAAAAATTAGAAAACAGAACAAATTGATGCATTCTCCATGGGCCCTTGAACTAATCATGTGTGATATTTGGTTTAAGCTTAAAATCACAATATTTCACAAAAATCACATTATTCTACATCTTCTAAAAATGAGCTGTAAAGAAACCTTTTGCCCCAGATCCTGTAAAAAACAAAGAAAAAATCCGCACTCCACAACTGAGAAGCCAAAATTCAGGGACTATTCAGATGAACTGCAGGCCGTGTAGGCAGGCTGTTTACAAGGAGACTAGTGTGGGCACAAATTTAAAATTCATACATTTAAACACTTTTAGTATGTAAAGCCAATTGTTTTTATAGTATTGGTAACACCGGTGGACAAAAATGTTTTTCATTGTTTTAGATTCCAAGTATTTTTTTTCATTTTTTTTGTCTGCTCTTTTTTATGATTTCTCTCATGCTGTCTTTCCATAAAAATACAGGCTTTTATTTTGCAGTAAAAATTAATACAAGTGACAGGAGCAGAAAATACCACAGAAATCGAACAACAGAAATAAGTTCCAGAAGACATTCTGAAAGCTGCAGAATCTGTCTTTACAACAACTGTTGATTTTATGTATTTTTCCAGAGTCACACTGGACGTCCCTTGTTTGTGTAGAGAAGCCTGGACCTTAACTTTGTGCAGATAAGCAGCAGCTGTTAGAATGCATTGCACACCTGCTTTTTTAGACAGTGAATGGGACAAATCCTGAAAAAATGAAGATTCACAGAGACAGGTTGATATAAACGGGAAAAGTTTTTTCAGTCTGTACTCACCTGCACTGATATATCCAGAACTCAGCCAGAGGCTCCTCAAGAACTCAGCCAGAGGCTCCTCCACAAGCCTCTACCTCAGCTGCGACATCAATCAATGACTTTCCAATTCGGTTGGCGTTCTTGTCAACTTTGTCACTTTCCAATCCACTCCTCTGTACAGACATTGAATGCTCTCGCTGAAATACTCAGAAAAGTGCATGTGCATCCACCGAGATGAGCCCTGACCCTGACCTGCACGTCGGCTTTTGACACATCGTCCTCGCTCTGAAAATCATCCAATTATGAAGCATCAAAGTGTTTGCAGCACTTCAGTGCAGTCTGTCTGTAGTGTGGGCTGTCTGGCTGCACTTCTCTGTAGGTTACAGGAATATTGTAGTATTTATTATAGTTGTTCCACTGTATGTCTCACATCTCATGTTACTGGAGCTGGAGTAGATGACTGGTACTGAAATAATTGATTCAAATCAAAGAGCTGCCAGTGTTAATCCGAATGTTCCTCACAGGAAGGAATTACTGGACTGATTGAACCAATCAACACAAGGATTACAGACCCCATGTACTTTCTGGACTCTCCTCATCAGGGTAAGACACCGAGACAACACAGACACTTCGCCGCAGGTACAGCTTTCAACACTCTCAACCGCCGACACCAACAACACACTGATTTGCTACTGCTCTTCAGTCAAATGATTCAACAGCGTTAGAAATTTGAAATTCTGTTGTTGTGTATTTGTGTCTCTGTGGGACACCTGCGGAAAACAAACACTGCTTCATTAAAATGAGGTTTGAATTTTTATCTGTCTGTTATTGATCTTGGAGTGGCAGAGACTTCAGTTGAGCATCACAATCAGAGCTGTTTACAACACAGTGAAGCATGCTGAAGCTGCCCATTATAGGATGCTTTTTTCAGGTTTTGCTGGGGAATACTTTAAAAATTTTAGATTTAGTTGGGGTTCAAATTAAGATTGGTGGAGAATTACATTAGGTCCTTCTGACTTTTTAGACTTAATTCACAAAACTGAGAATTTATTTTTGTAAGAAAACAAACTTCTGACACCATATTAGGAGCATTGCAGGAAAACACAAAAATAGCAGAGACGGAAGTGGGGGGGTAGTAGTCGAAACTTTTAGGGGGAAAAAATCTCTTTTTTGTCCCTAGAAGTACTTTGCAATGTTAAATAAACCATATTGACAAAAACGTGAGCTTGTATGTCATTAGAGCGAGCGCCTGGGTTAATGCCAAGCTAGCAGTGCCTGTCAGCTCGCTGTAACACGTTTGCTCAACACAGTTAGATTTTGCTACCAGGTTAATGAAAGCCCAACACCAACTCCACTCACCGTGACACGTTAGCCCAAGTCACACAAAATTCAGCTACCAAGTTAACAAAAAAACATATAGTTGAAGGAACAGCTCACAATGATGCGCTAGCCCGAGTCACAAAAGCACCAGCTACTTGCGAGTCACAAGTCAATTTAGCTGAAGAGCTAATGTTAACGAAACACCAACTCGGCTTGCATTGACACGTTAGCCTGAGACACACAAATACCAACTACTTTCTAGTAAGAAGTCGATATAGCTAACAAGCGAATACTAGCCAAACACAACCTTGGCTTGCCTGCACACGTTAGTCTGAGATACACAAACAGCAGCTACTTGCAAGCAGGAAGCCGATTTAAGTAACAAGCTAATGCTGAGTAAACACCAACTTGATTTGTATCAGTACATTAGCCTGAGCTACACAAGATGAGCTGCTTGCTAGTAACAAGTTGATTTAGCTAACAAGTTAATGCTATCTAAAGACCGCTTACCTTTGCATGTTCGTCCAAGTTGCGCAAGTTTGAACTACTTGGTAGTAAAAAGTACATTTTAATAACAAGCTAATGCTGGCTAAGCACCAACTCGAGGAGTAATTTAAGCTTGTCTAGTTGGTCATGCTGACGTGATTGTTATATAATATTTACTAATTTCTTCCTAACCAGGGATTACGTAAAGGAACCCAATGTTTCGGAAAAAAACTGTACATGCGTAGTAGAAGTACAAGCTGCAGGAAAAAACACGCTTAAAACCTTATTTTGGTGATTTTTTTGAAAAAAAAATCTGATTTGACTGGTGATCCTATACATGCAGTTTTTATGTCCTGGTGACTACTGAAATTACAGTGATGACTCCCTCCTCATATTTAGATAAGGAAAAGGCCTTGTTAGCCTGAAATACCTCAGGGCTTTAACAAGATGACTGCCGACTGGCGAGACTTGCCTAAAAAGTCTTTGATGCCGCTGCTATCTGTGCAGTGCGCCTGCAGTGGACGACCAAATCAAATTATACTTTGCAAACAGATTTTTTTTTTTTTTTTTTTTTTAAAGGAAGTAATTGAGATTTCAGGACAGAATCGGAACATCCTGACTTTGAAGAGGCGTTGCTGTGAATTGGGCCTATTCAGAGGGGAAACAACATACTGATTAGGTGATACGTACTGTTGGATTTCCTCAATAACATGCGGCATTCTCTGTTTACCGGCACAATCTGTGGTGCAATGAGGTCCATCAGACCTTGTAAAATGAAGAAATGTGGTTCCTCGATGAACTACACAAAACGCAATTTTTTATATATATATATATATATATATATATATATATATATATATATATATATATATATATATATATATATATATATATACATACACACAATGGCCCTAATGAAACCTCCATATCAATCAGGACTTTAAAAAGTTTAACCTTTGTTCTCAACATTGTTGTCATTTCCAGTTGTCCAGTTGCGTCTTTCAGCCTTCTGATTGCTGCATCAGATACGTGTGTTTTTCATTTTATCATCAGTGCCAGTTTATGAAAGAAATCTGTTCAAATGAGGTGTGCCATGTTGTAATGGTGTCTCCTCAGCAGATGTGATGCTCCAAGTGTGTCCTATTTCTCGCACTTGTCATGAGTAAATTGCCACCCTCTCTGCAGTGCGTAATGTCTGGGCTGATTCCTTCTGATTTTTCTGTCTACAGCAGCCGCAATACTGGAGAAGGTTGGAAAGCCAAACATCAAGCTGCAAATGGTGGGTGCTTTGGAAATTTGCCTTAACTTTAATAAAGGAGTCTCTTGACTAAACATATGTCTATACTGTTTCAGGATGTATTTCACTGGCAGATAATGGATGGAAACTTGACACAAAACATACAGAAGTATTTCCCCATAATTGGTGAGTAAGATGTGAACAAATGAGAGAATTAGTGCAGCATAAAAAAAGAAAATATCTACACATGACAAAATTGGGTTGGAGAAATTTGGTTGTGATACCAATTTGATAAAAAATGATACCAATTTTTGGCTTCAAATCAACAATCTCTTATAGCTGCGCAGGGTTTTATCACTTCAGTTGAGATTTCTAATAAAGAAACTTCAGACAAAATGACTTAACTGCATGATTTTCTCGAAACACAACATTCTGATTTGAAGAAGCATCAGAAGCACAAGGGCTTAACAGTCTACTTACTTTCACGTACTAAAGGAGAAATCTGGTTTATTCTAGTCTGAAGCATTTCCCATTAACATGGCTCTAAGAATCATGCAAACTATACATTCCTCGCCTCTGTAGAGATTCAGATAAACTGTGTTTAACGGGGGTGATTTAACATAAGCTCTTTGAGGCTTTTCAAAGAAAGACGGTTTGAACCCTCCTACCAGCTTTTGGATACGATAAAGATGACAAACAGCAACGGACTGAGAAGAAGCGCTGTCATGTTTCTCAGGTCACGTTCAGATCGCTCAGGTTCCAGGCAGGAATGAGCCTGACAGCGCTGGAGAGCTCAACTACAGCTACCTGTTCAACATGCTGGAGACCCACGGCTACCAGGGATACGTCGGCTGTGAATACAAGCCACTCGGTGAGAGTTTGTAATATTTTGGTAACTATGGCGCTCATTTCAAAACCATCATGTAATTATGCTTTCTGTCCGCTGCAGGCTCCACAGAGGAGGGTTTGGGTTGGATCAAACGGTACTGGACAGGCAGAAAGAGCTGAGCACAAGGTGTTCAGGTACTCCACCTGGACTCACTCGGTTTTTCTTGCAGACTTCTATGGCCTCGTATTGTGCCTTTAAAATATTTTGCCCTCTTTGAATTAGCTCCGCAGTGTTTCTGTCAGAACTCAGGGTAAATAAATAAATATATTTTCTTCCTTCTCATCATTGCTGCAATTCACATTCATCTGTTCTAGCTTCAGTCGTGCAATCACTTCAGGACTAAAGTCTCTGTTAGTTAGCTGCTTATTTGTTCAGTGTCAGCGGTGATTCAGAGCTGTTTTCCTTCTTTTCAATAAGGCTCTGCAGTATATTAATGTACATCTCTGCTACTACACAGAGAAAGTGAGATCACAGAGGCTCTGATCATGTTTTGATTAATCGTTCAGCTGGACTCAGAGTTGGAGGCCATTGATGCACCACATCATTTCCTCTCATCCTGGTTAGCTTTGGTGTTCAGTGCACAGCTCGTTAGTATTCATCTTGCCGGCCATCATTGACCGGTCGACTTTACACTGGGGTAATTTCATGCACAAATAATAACCACAACTCCTGCAGAGTTTGGGAAAAACAAAAATATTTGCAGTTTAACAATCCCTAATACAAAAGCAATAAATAACATTGTTGAAATCACTGGTGCTCTGTTGTGAAACACACTGAACCAAAACTACAGTGCCTTTTAAAAGTCTTCACCAGTCTTGACAAGAATTTACAAAAAAAGACTCTTTTACATCAAAGTGAAAAGAGATGCATACAAAGCAATGTCATTTACATAAAAATATCAAATGTAAAATTAATGATTGCTTAAGTATTCACCCCCTTTAAAGTGACTCAGAGTTCAACACAGATACAGGCAAGTAGTGCTAGAACTCATACAATTTTTTTCACTTTGACATGAAAGAGTCTTTCTTGGAGAAAAAGAAATGATATATTCTCATCTAAGTGTCATTGACTGACCAGTGCTCATACATTCATTAATATTAAAACCACCAGTTGAACTCCACAGTCAAAAAGTGTACAGATTTATTCTTACTAGGCAGCCTATTTTATCAAGTTTGTAGATGTTACTAAAAACTTTTTACTGTGAAATAAATGTTTTTGATAATTACACAAGAGGGCCTGGATACATTTTTCTTTAATTTACATGTTCTCATTTAAAATCAAAATTAAACTGATTTTGTGTTTTTCCCCATAAAGGAGTCAGTTTTATGTTTCAGGTGAACTCTGCCAGCTGCAGGTTTTATTTTGAAGGCTTTTCTTTCTGAAGCTGCAGGAAAACATCCAAAGCTCCTGAGTCAAGAACTAAAAAATCCTGACTTGTAATCTTGTAATTGTGCAGGTTTATTTCCCCTCTAATTGAATTACTTTACAATTCAGCAACATTCTCATTTATCCTACTCGTTTATTTAACATTTTACATACTGTATAAAGTGTTCTGTATATACACAATATAGATCATACAGTTAGTGCAGTGTTTATCTTACAGTGACAGAATGCTCAGGGCTAAATTGTTACAGTTCACATTTTGCATGAAGAATATCCAGTGTTTAACATTCAGGCTGAGCTCTGCAAAAAGCCCAAACGTGTGAAACTGTGTCGACCTCTAAGGCTGCTGAATATGTCAGTAATGAAGGACCTGCAGTGGATATCATGTTGTGGTGTAACAGTCCCATGTCGGGCTGCTCGGTGCCCTATTCCGAACTGAGGTATGATTACCAGCCGCAGTGTTTCAGAAAACACAAGTCAAACTCATCACCCCCAACATGCTTTGGAAACACTCGGTGCTGATGACATGTGGCATGCTATTATGCAAATCGCCAAAGTTAATGTGACCCATTTTCTTGCTTATGAAAGGCAATTTTGTCACTTTTCTCTGAACAGGCACTTTCACTGCACAACATCCGGCGTACGTTTCCACAAATCTCCTGTGCAGAGCCGATGGAACGACAACGGCATCACTTCACAAGTTTGGAAATAGAAAAAAAAGGAGGGAGGGGGAACAAACAGAGGAAGGCACTTCAGGGCACCATGCATGGCAGTGGGGTTCAAGTGGTTTGACATATTTGAAAATTAAACATAAAAGCCTTCATACTGAGGACATCAACACCTCAGCTGTGTCTTACTTTTAAAAACAACACTGATGTGGTGTGAAGAGCTAGCTAAATGCTATCAAAGGCACAAGATCCAAGATGACTCCGACCCACTGTTGAAGCTGGAGGAGTTTTAAACTTGTGCAGTGAGATAATCAGCAGTGTACCGTTGCTGGCTCACGACTGGCTTTGAGCATGAAGCATCACGTTTAGCAAGTCCAATCTGCTGATATTCATTTGGGATGTTTCTCTGTCACAGATGAGGAGAGAGAAAAACCGCAAAGTCGTCTTCATTGGTAAAAACATTTCAGAGCATCAGAACTTTGGGAGATTCTCCCAGGTGCCCCCCCTTCCACCAGCCTGGAGGCTCATGGGATGCCTCCTATCGGCTCAGAGTGATGAGTCAGTCAGTAAAAGGCTCAGTGCTACAGGTCCTCAGGGAAACCGGATCCCTGAGAACCTCAAGGACTTCTTAGCTCGAGTCCAAACCAGACTGCAGCAAGGCTTTGATAAAACAAGTTTCACACTCAGTGAGCCAATCAAACACTACAAATGACTGAATGTTTCAACTTACACTGCACCTGGTAAAGAGGCTTAATGGTTCCCTCACGACCTGGTTGGTGAAGGCAGTCGACGATGCTGCCCCCCTTTACTTCCCCGCTTGTGAAAACTCAACAGAACAGCAGCATAAAGATGTGCTGCTCTGATTATTGCCTAATCAAATCCTAAAGCATCTTGTCTCTTTATCAGTGTAGTTATGTGATGATCTTTAAAGTCATACCCTGACTCATGAAATACTTGTAGTATAAAACTGGGCAGACACTGTGTGGATTTGGCCCCAATTCAACGATAGCCTCTGACTTATTTTAAAATCAGATATTTGAAGTTGTTGATATCACACCGCCTGATTAACTGTCTGAACTTTCAGCAATTTGGCTGCTGGATGATCAGTTGGATTTCTGTCAGGTTAGAGGTTTTGGTGAGCCGTCTGCAGTCTGATTTCCCACTTGGCTATCAAAGATCAAAGATCTCCGACAAATAGCAGTGAGCTCGTTTAACTCTCTGAACCCCAAGCAGTTTCTAGACTCTACATTTCTTTGCTCCTGTCACATTCTTACTCCTTGTGGGCTCATATCTCACTGAAATATAAATCCCTGCAACTCTGTATAAACAGCAAAACCATAGGTTAAAAGTAGAGAGAACTGAAAAAAATGCCTTCTGTGCAGTATAACAAACTTATAATGCCATAAATCATCCAAAAAGAAAGATTAATTTATTTAAATATTTAATTAACTGGAACTGAAAAAGCCTGAAGTCAGTATGTATAATATTTTTCCAAATGCCTACAGGTGTTATGAATACTGAAAGAAAAATGGTGACTCTACACAATATAGATATTTGACTACTTACATTTTAATAACCTCTTCTAACCTCAAACTAGCTATTTTTACACTACTCTGCCCATCAGCTCTAGGATATATCAACATGCTGAATGCATCTTCCAACAACTTGCTGGCTCCTCTGCATACTGTTTCTGAGACATGCTGCATTTTGTTTTTACTAATGAAGTATATTTTATTTACCTCTCAGTCTCCTGTCTTTTTCTCTGTGTAAACAGCCTGTATTTCACATGAAAACTACATTTTTGTCACGCAACTGTTGGTCACAGCTGAGCTATTTATAACAACTTAGTTTCACTGAGGAGCACAGAATTTTTTAGGTTTTCACTGATTCTGGTGCATATGCTTTATTATTTTGGTATTTGGAATCAGGTTATTTTGATGATATATCCCAGTTTTAAAGTTAGATTTGGTCTACATGTCAAACATACTACATTTGAAGACTTATAAACGTTGACGATTTAACAGATCTTTCGGTTATTACAGTTTCTGGCTCTGACAAATGGTAGAATTTGGTGATTATTTTTAAAAAGAGAACCTGCCTTTCAAACCTGACCTTTTGGGATTGAGAGAGTTAAACATTATTTTGCATGTTTTGGCTAAAGGTAGAAAAACACAAAGTATTCTGCCTTTCTCTCCCTTTGTTTGAAGACTCTAGTGTTTGAATTGTGTTAGAATCATCAAAACGCAGAAATGATCGAGGCTTCTGTGCTAACTTTCAGTGTGAGCTCAATGTGAGTCAGTTGATTTGTGGGCATAAATATCACAGGACACATTACAACCTGCTTATATAACATGATAAAAATGTGTTTTGTGACTGTGAGACATTTATAAAAAACAGTGTCTGCTCAGTTTTATGTGGCAGCTCTGATCACTTTCCTTTAGGTTTTATATTTGAAGCACATAAATCAGAGACTTAAGGCTGATACTGAACCAGTTAATGGAGACTTTCTGCACAGCAGTCCGAAGATATTTTGTTTTAGTTTGGGGTAGGTGGAGCAAACTGATGCAAGAACTCTACATCAGTTTTAGAGAAAGAAAGGAACTGGGAGCAACTCACAAGGTCTGTTTCCGTTACATCCATTCAGAGTGGACACAGACAGACTGTGGTATAAATACAGTAGCATTGCTGACCAGCAAAATGCTCCTCCATCACAGCAAGCTGAGCTCAGCTCCACAGAGAGTGATGTAGCTGCTGGGAGAGTATCTGGCAAGAGGGGTTCCTCCAAATGAACCCTCTCTAGACCTTCTTGCTCTCTTTTTCCTTGTGTCAGTTGTGGGCATGAGTCGAGGTAGGCCCAGCTCTATAACAGTCCTGTCCAGAGGTTGTAGCAGGCTGTGTTGATGACAGACTCCAGGTGATGGTACATGGACACCAGCTGAGGAGGAGGGCTACCGCTGGCCTGCGGCTGTGTTGGCAAAGGCTCCCGAAACACAACCTTTAAACTCTGCGGGATAAAGCAAATTGAAAAAAAAGGAAAAACCATAACTATTACTAACACATGTTTGTATGGACCTGCCAATCGGTCAACTTACCTTTCACATCTTTGTCTATACAGACTCAACTAATATCTGTTGTGAAGAATGATGGAATTTTTAAAAAGGTATTAAGAAGTCTGTGTAGATTCTCAATCATCCAGGTAGTGGTAATCGTATGTACCTAAGTAGAGGGCAGTTGGATTTTTCTTTCGGGTTCGAGAAAACTTTCCTCCTCTGATCCAAGAGACTTGTTCTAACTGACTAATTAGGAGTCCCTAGAATATATATCACCCCCACAGCACATGGTCAATGCCCCATTAAAAACTGAAGACTCACATGTGTCATGGTGTGAATGGTGGTGAAACTGCTTGGGTATGGATCTCAAGACGGCATTCTACGTACCTGATAAGTAGTGTCCTAGACCTCTTCCTTTGCTTAGAAAGGACCATTCTGGTTTAACATAGATGGCTGGAATCACATGCTTTGAGGTGTGAATGGCAGTGAAACTTTATGGGGAGGAACTTCAGGATTGCATTTCAAAATGCCCAATAATTAGCATTGCTGATCGCATCCTTTTGTTTAGAGATGCTTTGTTTCACCCCAAGGATAAAACAGCCAAACACAAGTTGAGCAACATTGTATGTGCAGTCCAATGCAGCAAGGAATGCAAAGATCTATCTATAGGGGAGACAAAAAAATACTGCCAAAAGTGCGTGGTACAGCTCATGATAGCCTGCTCCCCAGGACAAGACTCAGCAGTGTGTCTAATGGATAGGGGACACTCTTTTGAGGTCAACAAAGTCCACATTTTGGACAAAGACAGATGGTTTGGGAGAGGAGTGAAGAAAAGCATTAATTATTAAACTGTGACAGCCATCTCTAAACAGAGCTGATGCTACTTATCAAGTAAACACTCTTGAGAGCTCAACCCAGACAGCATCAACACCATTAACACCTTGAGTCATCCCTCTCCAGGAAGCTTCACAACCATTAACACCTCAAGCCATGTGAGTCTTTGGCTGTCAGTGGGCCATTATATGATCTGGGGGCACGAATAAAATCCTGTGACTGCTTATCTTAATAAAGTCGTCTGAATCTGAATAACTTTCTCATTTGATCCCATTAGACATTTGTGTGAAATTTTGTCATGATTAGTGTAAGAATTCCTTCTGCCCAGTTGTAAAAGTAAAAAAAAAAAAGAAAAAAAAAGGTGATACTGACTTTTCACCATCATAGTGTAATCAGTTCATCCTCCAGTCCAAGCAAACGTGTTCCAAATTTGTCAAAAAAAAAAAAAATCCTTGAGGCGTTTACGAGATATTGTATTCATGAGATTGGGATGGACGAAGGTCAACCTGAAAACAAAATGCCTCCAGCCACGGCAGTTGCCGGTGCAGAGGTATAATAAATCAGATAAGTGTGATAACTCACAGTTTTTCCAGCTTGGGTGTCCAGAAAGACTAGGACAAAGCAGTCGGTGAACTTCTGGTTTAGAACAGCCTGAAACAAGATTAAACATTTTTAAAATGGAAATTGTCTGTTTGCAAAGATATTAAACATTAACATTTATATTGATATTTTGCTAGTTACTGTGTGGTACTGAATGTTTTTTTTTTACCTCTTCCTGTGTGAATTTTGCCTCCATCAGAACTAAAATTTGTATCAAGTCATAATGCAGGGAGCCTCCTGGACAAACTACAGTGTAACACTATGTTCATAGTATGGCCACTGGCAATACAGCAAATATGTAGGACAAGTCTCATCATATTTGTCATGAGATGCCATGTGAAGCGATAGACTGTCTAAAAATGCTGGATGTAGGCTCGGGGTCTGAAAGTGAAGCAGTGCAGAAGTGCCTTTCTGATGGCCAGCAGGAGGCGACTCCTCTAGTTGCAAAAAGAAGTTTGATTGTACATAAGTCTATGAGAAAAAAAAAATAGTTCCCAACTTAAAAAAAATATTAAAAAATTAACTACGTAAGAGTGACATCCTTTTTTTGTGTAATTTTTTATTTTTTTTTTTTTACCTGATTTACCTGTTCTTGAGCTGTGCTTGAAGCAGAGAGATGAGAAGCATTGAGATATGGACTTATGATTTTGGTCTATTCATGGGATATGTTGATAATAAAGAATAAACACAGCCACCTTACATTTCACACAGTGACTGACAAAAATAATGACCAGTTGATTTGCAAGTTTTAACTCTTTAACTGCACAATGATGTAAATTAAAAAATATTTTTTCCTGGATTTCTATCACGAAAAAATGAAACAAGTTCTGCTTCGTAAGCTTCCGAAACAATGGAATCACCAACAACAGGCACATATCACCTTTTTCTTCTGCTACTCTCCCTGTTGCTTCTGTTTGTGCTTCATTTACTCTCTAATCAACTGAGGGCAGAACTAAAGAGTATCTTCTCACCAGGTACTGGATGCCGTTGTCGTCGAAGTGTCTGCAGCTCTGGGGGAAGCGGTTCAGCAGGACTTTGATCAGACTCTGGTACCAGGCTGGACTCATGGTCAGGAAACAGTCCTGCAGCAACACATCACTCTGCCATTACAACAACCTGCCTGCCATTAATCATGAATGGCTTTTTAATGACTCTGGTTCTTGTTCAATTAATAAAGTCTCTTGACAAGGTGCTGATCAGCTGACATTTTGATTTCTACACTGACACTGATATCTGATCCATGGGTTACTGCAGTTGGCTGAAATGATAATGAGACATTGACGGATAAATGGCGACCTAAATGTGACTATACATGTGTGTAAATAGAGGAGCTTATATCTCATATTGTACAGTAGTGACAGAAGATACATGGATGTTTTAAGTCTACTGCGTTTCATATCATTGGAAGTGAAATAGTTATCATTTGCTTATGCAGGCAGGACTGTAAAATCTGTACAACAGCTTCATCTAAATTCACAGATAAACCTAAACCATACACACTTTCACGAATAAAAAATGTACAAACACATTATTTACTTAAAAACAGATTGATTGTATAGTGTCTATTCAATGACAATAATTCTGAATGTCAGAATTGCTACAAAATCAGTGTAAACAATTTCTGGTTGGTCAGAAAGACCATCTTGAATGGGGTGTGGTTAAAGGGTTAAAGGTATCCACATGGCAACAATGACCAAAGAGATATAGTTCCACAAAAAAGTTTGAATTTATTGGTCTTGCTGTGGAACTTAAATTGGAATTGAATGATCTTGACTTAGATTAGGATTTATTGGTCTTGATACTGAACTTCAGATGGGATTGAATGACAGTTTTCGAGCCTAATTTGGGCTTTCATGGTTCTGACATGGGATTTAAGTTGGGGATAACTGGTCTTGACTTGGGGGTAAAGTTGGGATAAATAGGTCTCGACTTTGAAGTAAAGTTGGGATTTACTGGTATTGAAATAGAACTCAAGGTAGGATTTATTGTCTTCGACTTGGTACTCAGGTTGGGATTTAAAAATCTTGACTTGGGACTAAAGTTGGGCTTTAATGGCCTTCACTTGAGACAAAAGTTGGGATTTAATGATGGCTTGGAACCAAAGCTGGGTCTTAAAATCTTGTTCTGATGTGACTTGAAAACAGTAACTGTGTGCCAGAAATATATTTGATGCAGCGGGTTAGCAAACTGTGATGAATGGGGTGGGTCATTATTTTAAGTGTTTATAAGTGTTAAGTTTAGTCGAGAGTCTTACTAGTTGTGGGTCGATCTCCCCCACTGATCGGCTCTGCACCGCCTCCAGCAGCTCCTCCAGCTCACTGAATGACAGTTTTGCCAGCTTCAGTTTGTCCAGGGCCACATGTTCTCCGTGGAACAGCCTCCTCCAGAGGTTATCCCTGCGGCAGTGACCCATGGCCTGTTCCACACTGGCTTGGATCTGTCTGCGGGCGGACGCCACCTCGTTGTTGAGCAGCGGGAACAGAGGGGAGGCATAGAGCAAACCCTGAGCCTCTGGTCCACCCCCTGCCAGAGGATAAAACTCGTTGCCGTCGCTCGGGGCAGAGGCGGCTGCAGCTTCTGAAGAAGTTTCCTCCCAGAGGTCCTGCTCAGCCCCCCGTGATCCGGAGGTCTCTGCTCGATCTTGGGAGAGTCGCCCACCCAGCTCTGCTGGATCACGGTGGATCTGAGGAAGCTTCTTGAAGCGGCGCATGTCAGCGGTGAGACGAGGGAACAGCTCCCTCTGACTGGTCATGATCACATAGAACCGCAACCTACACATCAACATGAGGGAGGATTTAAAATCACATTTATTTCAATAGCAGGATGGGATGCTTGAGATTAGGAGTTTAACTGATACCTCAGAAGTTTGCAGCTTATCTAATACTACTACTAATATTATATAGCATCAGCTACTGGACAAACAATGCTGCATTTGTTTACGTCATTTGTGAGAGGCAGAATGTGATTCTCTTTCCCATTTAGGTCTTCAAAATACATGTTTAGCCACCAAGGCCTTGTAGTTATTCTGGCCTGTCTGATGTGAGGTGGTCAATACAGATGATCATATTATGCTTTCAGTCTTCTTTAATCTTTATATTTTGTATTTCCTTACCTCAGCAAATGCCTCTCTCCGTCTGACTGCTCCTCAAACGGAGCAGCATTATGGCACACCACCAGTGACACGTCAAAGTCATCGTGATGATGCAGACCCTCCAGATCCTTGTAGGTGCCCGAACTAAAACAGTGAAGAAGAAAGAGATGGTTGAACTGAAGCAGCTCATGTGATGAGAGCAGATGTATTCTGGGATCAGGGTGTACTTTCACCTGTTCCACAAAGCCACCAGCGCGTACTCATGCAGCTCAGGCATCCCTTTCTTGTTGTCGGTAGCGACTGCAGCCTTGGACATGCGGAGCGGCTTCATACCGTACGTGCTGGCGTGGTCAGTGATGTAGTTGTAGAGCTGGTGAGCTGTTATCATTCCCGTAGAGATGGAAAAGCTCCCTGATTTGCACAAGGATCAGAGATTCTCAGAGATAATCACAGATATCCCAGCTCCTCCTGTCTACTCACAGAGCCTCAAAACCATTCATGTAAAAACACAACGCAAATACCCATCTGGTATCTCTTCTGAGAGACTTCATGGTATGGCTCAAATAGTGGTGCTACACAGATATTTGAATTAAAGCACAGAGGATTAACTCATCTCTTTGCTGTAGCAGTAAAACTGTTCTCTTTAGGGCCTCAGTGAGCTGCAAAGGGAGCTGAGGAAGACGCTTAACATGCAGTGCAGATTCAAAGCTACATTCAGAGGTTGTTTAGTTGATTGTATAAAGGGCTTAAAGAGTGCACACAACTCCCAAACTAAGGATTCCCTATTTCCCCTCTGTCACTACCACTGACAGTTGTTTTGGAGAAACCATTTCCAAACTACATCTTACTTTAAAATATGAACAACATAAAACAGTGACAGGTAGAACTAAATTATTTCAGCTTGTGTTGGATCAGTATTAGGATACTGACAGATGGGGTGGCAGCCTGAGTCTTAAACCTTTTTCAGATACATAACATTATTGCTCTGTCAGTTTGTTAAAGTGACAGCATTCTTTCATTCAAACATAGGGTCACTTTTACAATAATGTTCCTCTCCGCTTCATTCAGACCCACCTTGAGAGATTGGACAGCATCTTAGATGTATGAAAAATAGCTTCTGGCTTCTTAGTTTTGACGAGGACAGAATTTAATTTTTTTTACAGGATCTGGTGCAGATGTAAACCATTTTTTGGAAAATAAACTATTTGAACCAGAAGAAGTCACAGATAGTTAGTTCAAGCAAAGTTGGAATGTTGAAAATGCAATGATACTTTCTGATTTTACAGTTTGGGGCTCTGATTTTTGACCATTCTGGCCATTATTAAAGATACCATGCCCTTCAGGTCTGCTAGCAGGCTTTGGTGTTCAGAGAGTTAACAGAAGATCACATATACATGAAGGTATAGGTGACTGTGGCAGTGAAACTGACACAATTTGATTAGCATCAAGTTATTGAGCATTTGTTTGCAAATTCAGCTCTGTTTACCCACTGTGAGTTCACCATATGTGATGTAATTGTTTGGATTGGCTTATCCCAGGGTGACCATTCAGTGTATCTGCCTATCATTGGTGATTCTAATGTCCAAACGGTTGCAGTTACAGGGTGAAACACACCAAAGTCACCTTGAAAGACGTGGTTGCGGCCAAACTTGGGAATGTCTGGATGATGGGAGATGAAGTCATCAAGGAAGTCAGTGAGCTGGTAGCCTTGGCGCAGTGTCATGTGGCAGCCGACCAAATACTGGTGAACCACTCGCAGGTGGAAGTCGTAGCTGAAGGAGTGGACGTGCATCAGATCCCGCACTTTATCACACTCCTCGGTGAAGAGCATGGAGAGCTATAACAAAGGGGTGAAACACAGTCATTTACCAGCACAGAGCTCTAACTCCAAACTTAAATCTGGACACGTGGATTACACTGATACAATTCTGAATGACTATCGGTGTAATCATCTTTAGTGAACCTGCTCTCCATTTGAAGGGGAGCACCCTGCTGTTTCAGCTGCTCCCAAAATTGACGGCTTTGTGCAGTGCACCTTAAGGCCTTGCTGCTCTGTGACTTCCATTGCTCCTTGGTGAGAGCCTTTTGTTAGCAACTACGATATCAATCAGATTCATAATAGTATCTTAATTAAATCCAACATCAAAAGGGGGCTAACAAAAGCAATAATTGCAAATGCAAATGGCTGCAGTGAGAGGTGGCGGTGTGCAGTTAATTACAGCACAATAAGAGTTTACAGGGAGAGCTAACTGCTACTCCTGCATTTGCTTTCATCTGGACCACTTGCCTGGAACAAATACAAAGAAGCTTCATCAAATCAAAGAGGCAGGAAAAGACTGCACAGCTTGCTTTAGCTGGAGAAAACTTTCATCTCTGTGCTGGTGTCTGGAACTTTCCACACATTTTCCTGCCTCAACATTTGTCCAGAAGGGCAGGGGACTTCCATCACTCACCTTACCACAGAGATAAGACTGAGAAAGAATATTCTTTTGGCACAGAGGAATGAAAAGATGAACATTAACTTTTTTCTCCCCAGTGGTGTTGCTGCAGTCTGGCAGACAAATTAAATGTGACCTCTTAGCCTCCTATCTATGGAGCCGGGAAGCCACTGGGACGTCACAGATCTCTTTGGCTCGTAGGTAGTACATTTGCTGTGTGTGTGTGTTCTCTTGACTATCGAGATACCATTTATTATTTCCTCACCTATGATCCCAGATGGTTCATGTTCTAGCTAATTAAACACCCCGTGTAACTTTGACAAGAACAAATTGCTAGGTTGAGTTGTGTGGCTGCAGCTCGTCTCCTGTCAGCCACACTCAGCGGAAGTGGAATTAATGACAGTGGCTACATTGGCGGGAGAAGCTGTAATCACTGAGGTTATATAAGAAGAAAAGAATACACAAAGCAAGCTGATTGAAAACAGACAAGGAGAGTCATGATAGGAAAGTTTAAAACTGGTGACATCCATTGACATTCCACCTCGACGCTTCATTCTCTGTCCTGGAAACACGCATATTAAAGAAGATTTATTTTGCGTTACAAGGGCGATCAGAAAGTTAAGAGACTGTTCCCGCTGCACATGCACAGTGCGCATCCTAGTCACATGCACGCGACGTGCAAACAGCAGCTTTAATAAATAAGTTCACCAATCAAAATCAAGACCTGTGCTAAATGTCTTTTTGTGACCGCTGGCAAGTGCAAATCTACAGTTTCTCCGTAAGCCTTAAATTGGAGCAAAGAGCAAAGTGACTGTTTGCTGTGTCAGTCAGCAGCTGGAACGACCAAATTTTGATGTAGAGGATCATCAGTATTGACAAGAGGTGGATCTGTGGCTTCTTACTCTGAGACCAGACAGCGGTTTTCAGTCTCCAAGCCCAGAGGAGGAACGTCAGGTCAGGAGCACACCAGGAGCATGCTCATTGATTTCTTCAACATTCACCTGGTTATTCACCGTGAATTCATCTCCCAGGGTTGGACATTCATGGCAGTGTTCTACTATAACATCCTGATGTCTCTGAGGGAGAACACTCAACTCCGATGACCTGAACTGTGATGTGATGGCATGTGGATGCTCAAACAGTGCTCTGGTCTACTCACAGTGCTGCAATTGCGACACATGGGGTTTTTGGAAACACCAACGCAATTGTTGGCTCTCTGCAATTTCTTCTTCTACCCCAAAATTAAACTCAAGTTGGAGGGTTGTTTAACATCCCATCGCAGATGGTTTTGACATTCTTACATAATGGGACTCCTAGAGATGGTTCCAAACATGGCAGGAGGGCTGGGAGCAGTGAATCCCTGTGCAAGAAGACTACTTTGAAGTGAATGGCAGTCAAATTCAACAGTTCAGGTTTTTGATTTTTATAGGCGCAGACTCAGAACCTTTTGATCTCACCTCATATACACACAACTATCTAAGGCAGTGATCTGAAATCTGGAGCAATACGCTGCTCTTGGGACTGTGTGCTGATTGTGAAGACGTGCACAAATGCAGTATCTAAAAACAACACATGCCGCTTACACATGACTTTGTCTTGTACCTCGTCTGCTCACTATGCCCTTTCATATGTTTGTATTTTTTACTTTTAATTCAAATATCTGTTAAGGTCAGATGAATTGATGACTCACTCATTAAAATAAATGAAATAGTTGACAACTAATCTATTAATCATTGCAGCTCTGTTTTACAGCATTCAGTCACCGACTTGTTCTCTGTAGTTTTGCTTTATTTAAGTAAATGGCAGCATGTAGAGCTTGAAAAAAAGTGGCCCTTAAATTAATTGTTGGGGAACGTCCATCATTTTTGTTTTCTCACATGTGACACAAAGTAATCTTTGCAAGATCTGAACCAATTCTGTCAGAAAATCCTACCTCTGTGTACGTAACAGACTGGCTCATCGACAACGAGCAGAGCAGCAGGTTTCAATCTCATCTTATAGAATGACTGATCCTTTAACCCAAAGACACAGCGTAACTCATACTGGAAGTAGGCCTGACTAGTGAGGATGCAAGAGAAAATTACAGTAAGATTGTCAGAGAAGGCGCAGAGGAAACAACAGCAGCAAAGACACCCAAACCAACAAGCAGAGATGACAGCCTGCTGAAAGTCAAGGAGGAAAAGTAAATCACAGAGGAGCTTGGCTCAGACCTCAACCTCAAAAAACAATGCATTAATACCTGCATGTGCCCAGATTTTTACATCCAGCTAAACCTGCTACTTACTTCACAGCAACGCTGTGTGTTTCAGTAACTGCAGCTCCCACAGCTCTGAATGCACGCTTCATTTAACACTGAATCCCACTCATTCCCAAAGAGACAAAAAGACAGACATGTAGATTTGAAAAGGAAAGACCAAGACTGATGGCAGCAAGCAGAGTGGCGGGGAGGGGTGAAGCCTGATTGGAGTGAGACACCCCTCCCTGGAGAATGGCTGGGACATACCGCACAGTCAGATACTGGGGTGGCATCTGGAAACGGCTTGCAACGAGGTTTGGTGAGGAGGCTGCCCTGATGGAGAGATGACATGAGGTGGGACTAGGCAGACACAGAGACACACAGACAGATGGATGGAAGGGAAGACTGAAGATGGACTACAGGGATACATCAGAACCTTTTTCATACTGCAAAAATCCACATTACAAACACACATTGGAGCTGTGAACCTCATTTGAAAATACTGAAGCCAACATCTTTCATATCAGAACATCTTGTTTCTTGTAGATCAGACTACTTCATTTTTTCATTGCGCGTGGAGAAGATCACAATAACTGTTTGGAATTCTCTTCTAAAGCTGCAAACAGGCATTATGATACCATCATCAGATTTACAGTAGTTATGACTAGAAAACACCAATTCCTGTACATATTTACATGTTTTGTGTTACATCCATTAAATAGGCTGGTTGGTGAAGTAGTTAAATATATTTTTTACCAGTGTATTGTCACAGCAGGAGCCCATTCACTGTCTTTTGTGCTTCAGTACACTAAAGATATACATTAGATACAGTTACTGCTGATACTAATGAGGCATTTTTTGCATGTGCTTTATTCTAAATATATTCTATAGTGGCAGTGCTACCAAGGTTAACTAAAGAACACTTCACACATCACTTAGTAGAGTTTATCATGAAGAAACATTTTGACATTCTTCCACACTTCTTGCCCTTAATACTGTTTGAAACTTTGCATGCGCACTGTGTAGTTTAGAAGACTGGCTTTGGCTTCTGAGCAGAACACACACACACACACACACACACACACACACACACACACACACACACAGACACAGACACTCGCACGCACGCACGCACGCACGCACGCACGCACGCACGCACGCACGCACGCACGCACGCACACACACACACACACAAGCATCACAAGTCTATACACAAAAGCAGTCCACTGGTTGACACTACAAAGACTTCAATGAATTAAAGAGCGCTTTATTTATCTCATACTGTACTTACTACTGCACTGCCTCTTCATGGCCATAAACATAACATAGCCCTGTCCTGAAGCAAACCTGCTTTATCGCCTATTTTCTGACAAATGGGACCATCATTTACAAAATGAACACCTAATGCTGTATTCAAAAAGTCTTCAAACTCTTCAAAAATATCAAGAGTTTATGGTCTTTTCAAAAGACCATTAATTCAATAGGAAAACGTTTACTGAGAAATAATCTGTCCAGCTGCTAAAGCTTCACTTTATTGTGATAGATTTTATATAACTGGAGTGACAATTTTCACTGTAATGGAAAAAGATTCAGAGCTCATACTTAGCCCCTTTAGTTTGGAGTGATTGAAACATCACTCATACATATCAATCATAGACTGTATATACAGATGGATGAACCCCTGGTGATGTCACCCAGAGGTTTCCTGCAGAGCGGCTTTGAAGTTCAGTGTCGTGGCTCAAACCGCCGCCATGTTGGCAGCTCCTGACTAATAACAGGCTGCTCTTTTTATTGGAACATTGCAACATCACTTGTCATCAGCTGTGATAAACAACAGGAAACAAAACCACCAACTGTCTGATGCTCATTTTCAGCTCCAATGCTCGACATCTTTAGGGTGCGACTATTTTGGCAATGATGTTGTAACATTAAATGTACAAGAATTTGTACAATTTTACTTAAATTTTCACTTGTCACTGCGTTGGCTTCATTTATCAGCCCTGGATGTCTCCGCTTGGTATTATTATATTAATGAAACAAACAATGTAATATATATATTATAGTGAATATATAGTAGACATACTACACGGAGAGGTTTTAGGTGCTATATTTGAATTTTTAAAAAAGTAGAACCAACACAATTAATCAATCAATCGTCAATTATTTAACCAACCACTAACTATTTTGATGATCAATTACTCGATTTGAGATATTTTTAAAGGGAAAAAAAGTCTACACTGTCCTTTTAGATTCTTAAATTTGAATAATTTCTGTTTTCCTTTTTCCTCTACACAGTTACAGTGAGCTGAATATCTCTGGGTTGTGGACAAAACACGGCATTTGAGGGTATCATTTTGGGCTTTGGGAAACACTGATGGACATTTTTCACCATTTTCTGACTCATTAGTCAAGAAATTATTTGACACATCAACCGACAATGAAAATAATCATTAGTTGAAAGACAGGTACTGCTGATACTAATGTAGCACTTCTTAATTGCATGAATGTAATCATAATAAAAACGTCTGTGTGTGGAGAAAGTCATACGGCAATATGTTTGCATGTGTTTACAATATTAACTGCAGTAATATCTGAACAAATTACAGTGAGATTATATACATTTTCAAAGAAGAAAAACATAATCTTACAAACTTAAAAAATCCAATATTTTCAACGCAGTTAGATTTTTTTTTATATCAGGAAAAATACAAAACATGAACGTTTACAATTGCTGGGTTTCATTGCTATTATTTATATCTGTGCTTTTCATCTCGTCATAAGCCAACATGCTTTCTGTGTTTTCTATTCAAGCTATCATTTATGTGTAAATTACATTCTAAATTGCTTTAATTGATCTATTAATTGAGCAATGCTTAACTACTGAGCTGGTCCATATTTTTTCACAACTCACACAGGAGCCCTGATAGTGTGGCTCACCAAGACAAAGTAACAATTTCAGCACCCAAACAGTCGCTCAACACTAACTGCAATTATAAATTGTTCTCTCGCATACATGTCTCTGCATTTCAGACAATTCAATCTATGCGTCATGTATATAAGTTATTTATTTTGGCTTGATTTTGTTGGTTTCTAGCCTTTTCCTCTGTGTGTGTGTGTGACTGTCTCGAGTAGACAACAACTGAAACGAATGCACCCTTTCTTCCTTTTCCACCACTTAAACCCTTTTGACACCCCACTGTGCACAGAGCCACCATCTCCTTTATGACAGTCAGCCTCTTACATCACTGTGTAGACATTTTGACAGCAACACTGGAAGGGAAACAAACACCATGACATCTTTGAAAACATCCCTCTGCCTTTGGCACATCAAAGTGCACCGGTCTCCAAATCTGAAAATGGATCAGTCACAAGTGGGAGTGATGTTCACCTGATACGGAACCAGAGTAGGGGATGAAAATGTGGGGTTGCTGGCACAAGGATTAGAGCTGCACCATAAAGGTCTGAAATCTTTCAAAAATGCGAAATCACAGATGTGAATAATTGCCCCTCCACTTATGTGAAGACAACACAAATCTCAGCTTTACATGTGAGATGTGCACGTGAGCGCGCTGTGACTAAACACTATCCAAACTATTCAAACCACATCGGAAAGAGGAAATAAATGTCATAATTTATCTAAGAAACACAATGAAAGGAAATTAAAAGCAGTGGATGACATTTCTTGGAGCTGAACACCTATTTATCACCCATTTAGTTACAAATACACAAATTGTGAGCTTTATATATCTTCAGAAAACTCAATTTCACCTTCAACTACAACAGCACTCGGTTTGCATGTGTGTCTGCTGTACAACGTTTTGTTGTTCTTTTTTGCAGTAATACATCTTTTGGAATGCACAGCATGAAACAGTACGGAGCAGAGAAGCCAATGAAGTCTGAAAAGTGACACAGTGTGAATAACACCCCGGATAGTGAAAGTACTGAAGCAAAGTTATTTTCTTTCCAGATGAACAATCACTGTTGGATGGTATCAGGATTTCATCTTCGCAGGCACTTACATTCTGAAAAGGTCTGCACTGAAAAACAGAAATACATACACCTAGAGTGGACACAAACCTCTGTCCAAAGACAAATGCTAGTTTAACTTGTATTTGGAGGCCCAGATAACTCTAAAATCCCCCCCCAAAATATTTCCACGTAAAGGTATTTTCACATTCCCTGGACCTGGGAATTGAAAGTCATGCTACTTGCTTCATTTGAATAAACCTATTGCTGCCAAAATAATGGCAATGATTGTATAAAATAAATAAATTAGCGAACATGGTCAAAACAACTGACAGCTCTCATAGCTCTAGTAACTTGTACTATGTTTTGTAATTGTAGGTTCTTGTTAAAGCTATTCACAGTTTCAGGCACCTGTTGTTTTGTTGTGTTTTCATACTGTTATCTTTGTGCTGTGAGGCAAATCAGCAAATGTGCCATGAAACTGAATATTGGGTTAACAGCAATATATAGTGCAAAAGGGCTAGAGGATTCTAAAGGCTTGATTTCTGATGGACCCCATTGAGAGGCCATTTTGAGACTTTGCTCTATAGAAAGTTGTGTTTGAGAGGATTTTATTTTCGAGTTGGTTTTATGCGTTGCACGATTTCATTCAATGTTCACAATTGTCTGTTTGTCCATTGTACTTCTGAGTGGGAGCTAGGTGACACTGGATGGAGTGAAATGAAATAAAAATTACTGACTTTTTTGCTGTTCAGTGTGGCTGTGAATGGTTTTGTTATGAACATTAAATAAAAGTACATGTTCCAGAGGATGAAGTTGTCCCTGTTCTGTTACTAACAATCTGAAATAGAGTCAATACAGTTAACACTAACATACTACACAGTGTTACATCAGTAAATATTCACTATCAATCCCCCTGATAAATAATAACTGGCATTTACCCCCAAAATCTGGATCTAGAATTATTCCTGCCAGGTTGCTGTTGTGGCAGCGCTCGACATCATTCAGCTGCTTCTCCAGTGAGTCTCCTCAACTCCACCATCTTGGATTGCTGACTGCAACAAAAGTTCTTGTTCTGCTGTTCAGGAGATCCGCTACAAGCTGGAGGCTCATCGTAGTCTGAGTCACCAGATATAGACTGTAGTCATGAGTCTGTGCATTTCATGTGGCTTTCACCTCACTTCCACTATCTGCGAGTTACTTATTTTAAAACCTATGTACCTCCAGGAAACAATAACAAAAAGAACTTCCAAACAGCAAACTATACACTGAAAAGGCCAATTTCTAATGAAGACTTGGATTATGCAATTGGGAAAAGTTGACATTTTAACCACAGTGGTCAACTTCCTGCAAGCAAATGTTCCATCAAAACAATTACCTTCATCACCATTTAGCAAGGCTGCATCTTTGGCATAGGCGCGCCAAAGAAAACTGATTACTTTAAAGAAATATCAATAAAACAGAGTGTTTTTGCCACTGAAAGTGGAATGATAATAAGGTGCAGCAGACTATTCACCTGCTCTAACACAGCTGTGGAGGTAGGTCTAACAGTTGCAGACAGGTCTAATCGAGACTTCAGAGCAGAGCAATGACGCCATAAAATCTGTGACTCCCATCGCCAGCTGCAGTCCAAGTTGGTGGAGTCGGTTGAGAGACTCATGACAGAGGCAGCAGAATGACATGAAGGACCACTCCAATAACGGCTTGGTCAGGGGCCAGCTGGTTTACAGTGACTAAACTTTCAAAATATAATACTTACATATAGCACCTTCAGCTAAAGTGGCATTTTCAGACAAATCATGACTTTTCCTGATTGTAAGAAGTTGTTTTGGTGACTGATCCTAATCCAACTTTAACCAACGGTGGAACAACAAGAATCGATTATGTGTCTTTTGTAACACTGGGCTTCTCCTGTTATGGCAGGTTATTAGTTTTGGAAATAATTGAAAAATAATAGTCAGTCCAAATGGCACATTTTGTTGCAGTTTATATAATCCGCCATTATAGCAAAGTCTTAAAAATGAGTGTTGTGACCCATCATTCAAGTGGGACTCTAACTTTATGTCTTAATCCCCCCTGAACCATTTGTTGAGGACTGTTTCTTGGCAACGCAACACTCTTCAGCTCAGTATGCCCTGTGAACCAAATAATTACTGTTTAACTAAATTAACCTCATTCACTTTAATTAGTTTTAATTAGCTGGTGGGTTTGGGAGCATAAAATAATCAGCTGTGTCAAATACTTGTGATGAGTCAACAAAAAGGGCTGAATGGTGCCTTTATTGTCCACAGCAGATCCAACATCATTTATTAAGAAAGGTAATGCAGACAAATTAAGGTTACAAATGCCTTCAGTTGGTTACTAATTAAAAAGAAATGGCTTTAAGCTTTGGGAATTATACCTCATGAAACATATTAAATATGTGTTATGTAATCTGCTCTTTGGGGAGAGAAACTTTTAGAGAAGAGCTCAAATGTCACTAGATTTGTTGCGAGAATCTTTGTTTAGGTGACAGAACTTGACTAAATAGACTATTGTAGAAACTGTATTTTAGAAACAGTAGGTTGGAGTTCTTTATAGTGATCACTGATGACAGACAGACATTTTTTAAATGACAGTATGTCAGTAATTGCAGAATTGCAGCCAATGATGCAAAGGCTATTGTCTTTATTTGGCTTTTGATTACATAAGTAGTATGGTACCTAAAGTCTTGGTAAGAAAATTACACAACATCCTCCCAGTGACAAACACCTATACACTCACAGATATGCACAACAGTCTCTTCAAACATTTACACTTTATATTCCCAGCCAACCTGGCCTCAGTTGAGCTTTCAGACAGAGTGAAAGAATGAGGCAGAGGGATGCAGAGGACTACGAGTCAATCACCTGAGCCTTGGGGATGTTAGAAACAAGCTCCAGGAAATATATGTGGGATCGGCTGCCATCTCAGCTTTATACTGTGATTGTACTGTCATTGTCAAGAGCTGTTCAGGCAATGACACTATTCTGATAAAAATCCAGAAAATGAACCACAATCATTTACTGCAGCATGTGTTTGACAGACTAGATGCATATTGCTTTCGCCGCATGAAGCTTTTTGTTGTTGCTGTTGACCACAGTGAGGCTTTGCAGACATGAGTGGAAAAGTTCATGAAATAAAGACCTTGTATTCAACAGGCCTTTTATGCATACACTTGGGAGAAGTTAACATATTAATTATGAGGACAAGACTGCGATAATGAGTGTGTTTTATTATCAATAAACCCCAAGACAAGACCGAACCAGCCATGAATATAAGCTCCTCCATCAGTTCATTAAATCTCTGCAGCAGCTGAAGGCAGCACGACACATATGTTGATAAATTTGCAGCTTCTGATTGGAGAAGTGCTGCGCCAGAGAGCAGTGCAATTAGGCAAGACCGTCCACTGTGTTTACTTTCATTAAATCTAGAGCAAATGACACCAGGCTGCTATTTTACAAACACAAGAAAATAGTTGACTTTTTCAACACATTTGAAGAAACCAGTAATTGATCCTCCTTGAAATAGTGCCTACAGATAAAAGTCGACATTTTGTGTTATTTTTTTTAACCCTTTGATGCAAAACATGTGATACCCATATTCCACTGAATATGGGTCACTTGACACATGTTGCACATCAAAGGTTTAATTTAAAGAACGAAAAAACATGCAAAAATGTATTTACATATCCCTCCATCACAAACATCAATTTAGAATCAGTGGCTCCATATTAGCATAGAATGATTAGGACCTTCTTACAGTCTGACAGCTGGAACCTTTCTTATTTAAACCTGACATTTTGGATATGCAGCTTGAAGTCACTACTTTTACTAAGAATTCTGCAACATATCAAAGGGTGCTTAAAGATAATGTGACACCATCTATCCATAAGCTGAAGCTGCCAACAGCGGATCTTTCAACAGGTTATTAATCCAAAAACACTAACAAATTCATCAAGGAATGGCTTAGAAAGAAGTAGTGTAGAGTTATGGAACGGCCTTGTCCAAGCCTTAGGTTTGAATCACACTGAAATGTTCTGGAGGAATTTGAAATATGTGAGAAAACCCTAAAACATCTCTAATTGAAAGAATTTTGCAGGCAGAGTGATCAGAAATTTCAGCAAGTCACCAAAGACCGGTGGATAATTATGCAAAACACCTACATGATGATACTTTGAATACAGGGAGCAATAGTAGCTTCAGACGCCATAATATTATATCTTTTGATGTATTTGTTGAATAACTGACTGAATAAGGCAGAGTTTTTTTGTGGGTGGATTTGAGTTTATCGTTTATTGCTCAGCAATGTTTCAAAGAGGATCAAATATTTGAAATATTTGCTTGTCGATTCATTACAACTTGGCATTGTGCCTTTTAATCTGGAAGACACTAGATAACTGGAGCTCATGAATCTTGTGCATCACAGTCTCACTATTAGTGATTCATCTTGTATTGTTGAAATGCATTATAAAGCAAACACCGCTGTGCTACATTTTAACATATGATGTAAATAACCATTTATGCTGTGAGATACAGCAGTATAATGGCCGAGACAGCAGGGGTGGTTACAATTACACAAACTGCTTCACTAAACCATCAGCCCCTGGCTCTCATGTCCCTCTGCACACAGACAAAACTATCTGTTTCTTCATGCTCCTTTGTAACAGCTATTCCAACCATGCATTCAGATGCACTGTAGTAATCCATAACTCCACGTCTACATGCTGCAGGTCAGCTATAACATTTCCTCATCTTTATTTATGTATTTATTTTGATGTGTCATTGCAGCAGAATGAGATATAATCAGCAGTGGAATTTGACCTATGTAAAGTCCACGCTTTATGCTGTGATTACTGGGCTCTCATACGAGTAACTCCTGCTCACAATAGACAAACTAAAGACTAAATTTCATCAACAAATAATGAAAGAAATGCAACATCACATACTGTTAACCATACAGACTGACTGACCATCTCTTAATCTTCATGACAGCAATGACCATCTGGCACTGAAGATGCAGCCAGCAAAAACATCCCACAGCAGTCATAACTGCACCGACTGCAGCACCAGCAAGACACAAAGTAACACGGCAGCAATGAGCACTTAGCAGCAAAACAGAGATGTTTACTCCTCTGGCTAACTTCACAAAAGGCTTGGGCAAAGGCAAAGACATTTTGTTGCAAAGTGAGCATTAAATGCAGTTCACCTCTTCACATCAAACATTCTCCTCAACAGCTTCTGTCAGGGACCAGTTTTTGTTTTTTTTGTTTCACTTAATGTCACCTAAGTCGAATCAGTGTCCTAAAATGAAATAGTTGTAGAATCTGAAGCTCTAATGGGGATCCAAAAGGCATTTTTACACCATGGACTCTGAAGAAAACACACGAATTTTAGCAAACATTATCCCTATATTGGAAGAGTTTAGGTGTATTTACTGTAAGTAGAAACATCTGCACTAGACAAGAAAAGATTACAGTTGCATAAATGAAGAAATGCATAAGTTATTCTGAATTGCATTACTTTCTATTGGATTAAAACAGTCTGGTGTTGCATGTAATCAATTGTACTGACACCTCAAACCTCCTCTAAGAGCACCTGCAATCTGGGAACATCCTGAAGAACCCCTAGAACAATATGCATAACCCCCAAATCTTCAAACAGAGGCCCTGGAAGCACCTGGACTTCACTGGATCAGCACACCTGTCCCCCAACATTGAGCCTGACACATTTAAAATCATTTTGTATTCCATTTACCGCTTTGCTCACTCTCATCCTTTCTTGTTCATGCTAGAATAGCCCAAACACAGCAGTGCAGATGACTGTTGAGCATTTACCTGGGAGTTGACCGTCTGCCCCATGGGAATGCGGGAACACTCCAGTGCATACTGCTTCACACAGAAGTAACACCCCTGGGAGGAGGAGAGGGCACATGGACAGCACAAGTCTAATTCAGAAAAAAAGTACTACTGCATAGCTGATAAACCAAACCAAAAAAGCAGAATGTCACCTTTTATGCTCTATAAAATGAAGAGATTCAAAATGTGCTACAAAAAACCAAAACAAACTACAGTGACCAACAGATCGATGCCAGTGGGATTTTAGGACCACAGTATTTCAGTGCCCCTAATAGCCCTCATCTCACCTGAAAAGCCAGTTCCATCAGCACGATCCCTCCCGGTAGCGCCCTCTGGAGGTGATATGCAGTTGTGCCAGATGCTGTCGTCTGCCAGGTTCAAGTATAAAACAATCTTACAATCACAGTTTGTCTAATATAGGAGTCTGAAAGTAAATGTAGCTAATTTTTGCAGTTACTTAACTCCTTCAGAGACTAATTAAAAACTTCCTGTAAGTAGACTCTTGTCTTCTCACTATTACCACTATTAACAATAACCTTAACAGTTCTTGTTTTATTATTGTATATAGTTGTTTTTAATATAACAAAACATTGCTTCTAGAGCAACAACAGAGAGTTTGACAAAAGCAAAGTCACTATATAAAGCCACTGGTGGACCAATGTGGGCCTTCATGCTGTGCACAGAGGCTTTTAAGCTCATGTGTCCTCTGTTGCCGTATTCTTTGAAACACTGGGGAGCATACAAAGAAAATATTCTGTGAAGGAAAGGGGAGGAGGAACATCACTAAACGTGGCTGCTTGCTGTGCAGTAGAGCTCCACAAAGTGGAGGATGAATTTTATGTGTGGTTAAATGTGTGGTTGCTATCATTTTCTACAAGTTTGAAGCCATCTGTGCTGTCCCTGCGGTCTTTCATAGAAGGATCATAGAAATGTTTGTAGAGGCATCCACAGAGGTGCAAGACCATGTGCTGGCTTCTTACAAAAGGGGTGGTAACGCCACGTTCAGGATGCATTCCCTCTTGTCAAGCATTAACCAAGTATTATGTTAGCGTCAGACTTTTGTTTACTTTTGTGTCTGATGAGTCAGATTAGATAATTGTACAGTCATAAATTCTTGTTGTAGCATTATAAAGATACATGCCTGGCTATTCTATGATTACGCTGCTGTGTTTTGTGACCTGCAACATGCAATTGTGGCTCCACGTGGTAAGCTATTACAACATTTATTAGTCGAATTTGGCTCTCCAGAACAAACATGTAGGTAAATGTATGTGATAAATAATATTGTGAAGTCTTGATCTTAATATTTCACTTAGGTAAATTTGTATTATATGTAATACTTTGGACTCTTGAATTTGTAATGTTAATCTGTTTTCTCTGTTGGCAAGCACTTTGTCTCAGCATCTGTCCTTTTAAATGTTTTACTACTTAGCAGGGCTCGAAGAATTTGTAAAATTTGAAGATGCAGTTTAAATATCCTAAACAGATAAGTTCTAAACAATAAAATACAGTTTGTAGGGTGTAGAATATTGGAGGGCATGCATATTTCTCAGTTGTAAAAGTTGCTGTCAGTGTGCCACAGAGGGCAAAGAACTTCACATCCAAGCCACATCTCACTGATGTTAGCAACAATGAAAAGGTTACCACTGCCTGCCTGCCAAAAAGCCACAGTGTTTCTTGACCCTACACCCTGCGGCGCACTGAGCATTGCAGTCTTTTTCCATTATCACACACAGTCTATCACCAGCATTGTCTTTGCAAACATAGATGTGGCTTACTTGGAGAAATACAGAAAAAAAAAATAACTGTCTAGCAAATGAAATCTGTCTAACCACAATTCAAATCTTATCCTTATGGCAGTCAGATCTAATTTAAAGAATGTTTGTATTGTGTTTAATTAAGCTGTTACTACAAATTCTACCTCTTACAAGATGTATTGATGAATTCAATGCCGTTTGTGTGCTGGGAATAAATGCTTTTGTGGAAGTGTTGGACAGATGTGCAAAATCTTACTGAGATATTAGAAATTTATTGGGGCCATTGCCACAATAGCACGACCTAGTTCAATCCTTAAGTGTGTGTGTTCTTGGAGACTTGTGTGTTTCTGAGGCGAACGCTAACCTTAGGGCTGTCCTCGCTCTTCTGCTTCACATAAGAAAAAGACATCCTGCCTTCTGATGACATGGAGTTCAGCATGGCAGCACGAGTCCGGGCGATGCTGTAAGAGAAGGGCGGTCGGGGTGGAGGGGTGGTGTGGAGGACAAGGGTCAGTCAGGATCTGGTTAAGTCAAAAACCACCACCAGCGTGTATCCAAGCCGTAAGACAGAAATCAGAGTGAGTCACAGAGTCTGAGCCTAGAAAGTGACAGGCAGGCAGGACAGGCATCTGCCCTGCATCTGCTCTGGTTACATCAAACATGAAGCAGCACTGGTGGGAAGTCAGAGGTCAGAGGATGATCAAAACACACATGATGACTCATGAATAAATACTGCTCACACCGGAGGAAATTAGGGGTCGTGTAGAGAGGCAGAAATAGAGCAATGCATTTCTTGTTTTACACAGAAAATCACGACACGATGTGCAAACACTTGCACAGAGATGCAAGGATCACTTATAGATTTTTAATGACAGCTCAAGGCAAAAGGTGAAAAATTCCTGCAGATACAGACCTGCGAGCTGGAGACTGAGGGCGGACCTGCACCAGAATGAAGCCCATGCTCTGCAGGTATTGGACGTACTGCTGGAGGAAGGTACTAGAAATCTCAAGCAGCCAGGGTTCCTCCTTCAATCGGCTGGGCAACATGTCCGCTGAGTCAGTGCTGTAGCTCCGGTCTCGACCCGACGCTGTGGAGTCGCTAGAGCGATGCCGTTTCTGGCACACATAAACCACAATTTCAAAAGCAGTGCACATCACTTCAACACAACAACAGACTCCAACCACTTTAAACCACCAGGCCACAATAATTTGACTGAAAATGCACAGTGTCCTCCTTGTGATTCTAGAATTAACGGCATGTCCCTGTGACTCTGGGATCTGATGTGAGGAAACAGTTCACTAACCAGACTAAGGAGTATTTGAAGATCCTTTGACTTCAATGTGTTGGAGTTTTCCCCACAGAACGAGAAGGTCAGCCTTTTTGAATACATATGGTTCGTGTTAAAGTCTTTGTTGCTGAGGCTTGCACAAAAATCTGTCAGGTCGTCACTGGTTTCTGTACTTGTGTTCACACAAATGATGGAGGAAGCCTTCAAACTACAGAGGGAGGCCTTTAAGGCTTGGAAAGCTTAGTGCACAAATATTGGCAGACAGAATGACAGGTGTCACAGTGGGCTGTTGTCGGCTCTGATATGAAGCAGGACCACAGGAGTGGGGCTTTCTAGTGGAAATACATGTCATCGCAGCTTGGCTTGGCATGACTTGGCTCGAGTGGACTGATCCTGGCACAAGGATAAACTCACTTGGAGGCAAAATCTGACATCAACAACTTTTTCAGCTTTCAGTTTTACCTGATCAAGTCCACACACACCTTTGCATCTTTAATACTAATCTGCAAGCCTCCCACTAGCTAATGGTCAAAGCAATTTTTTTGTCACACATGGCATCAAGAGAAAGTGCAGAAAGTCAGACTGGCATTCTGATCAAAGAAGGGCTTTCTCAGCATCATGTTAAGATTGTACTCAAGGTTTCTAAGGGGAAGCACATGGAGCTCCAAAACACTTAATTCACTCAGTTGTATCCAAAGACAAAGCAGGCACACCATCAGAAGATCAATACATCAAGCTTTGTTAACTGACAGAGAGAAAAGCAGCGTCATCACAGACACAGAGTTTACTAAATAGAGAAGACAAGACTCCAATCAATAGAAGCTCGCCAAAACAGTGCTGTCTAGTGTCTCAGAGGACGGAAGGCATGTCTTAACTACACCAGGTTTTGCACAAACTTGTTGGGAATCAAGACATCAATGAACAGCCAACACAGGATCAGAACTTCAAGGAATAGCAGCTCTTCAGTGAGTGTTGAGTCATAAAATCTATGTAATACAACACGCAGCTTCAATTTTCAGTAACTTTTCTGTAAGCCAGATGTAAAACATACCTTCACCACAGGCTGAATAATCTGCTCTTCCTGGATCTGTTTGCGGAAGATGGGGTCAAAGAGGAGAGGGGTGGCACAGTAGTGGACCAGCCTGGATGACTGTTTCAGTGTCTCCAAGTCTGTTCCCTGTTGACACATCCAGGGTTATTGTTAGCAAGACTATACTAACTTTGCATTCTAGAATAAAGTCTCATCATAGTCTCAAGCAGGTATGACATCAAAAAATGACATTAACTTAGTGTCTTATTGACATTCAGATCCAGACCTGACGTGATGCAGTCAGATCACATCTAATTCTTAATTTAATTAATCCAGTGGAAACTAAAAGTCAGTGGAAATGGCTGTGGGCCTTGCTGGACCCAGGTCAGACTGCTGACCTCCTTTAGGATGTGCTGCAGTTAAAGGCATTGTGTGAAAGTCTGTTGAAATATCAAATTCATAAAATTAATGCCACCATGTAACCTCTTGAGATGTGACAGAGTCAGATGGAAACCTTTTTAATTAGCTGGGATATTCCCCACTTTGAAACAAGCCAAGACAAAATGATTTCCCAGAGGAGTGAGCTGTAATTGTAGCTCCTCTAAGACATACAGCAGAGAGAGGCACCGCTCCCCTAGGTTTTGTCAAGTCCAATTAGTTATATTTGAGATTAGGCCATTTTCACAGTGCAGGGATTGAATTCTGACTTACTGGTCAGATCCAATTTGTAATTGGATTGTCCATATTTAGTTTTTTTAAAAAGGCACAGTGTGTTGGGTTTAAGGGGATCAGTGTATAATAACCTGAAAATAAGAAAGGTTTTGTTTTTGTTAACTTTGATTGAGCCTTTCATAGTTACATTTCTTCCACAAAGCCTGGCATGTTTCTACAAAAGCCCAGAAGGGACAAACTGTAAACTGGCAAAGGAGTGGGCCTTTAGTGTTTTTAGCAGCCGCCATGGTTTTGTTAATATGTCTAACTACAGCAGAAAAAAACATGACCTGGTGCAAAAAAACAGACTTGGCGTCTATAGCTAATTTCCCTGTTCATGACAATCAAAAAAATAAATCACAATAAGGCTGAAAGATGGAACACAAAATCTATAGGGGACATCTTTATATACTATAGTCTAGTCTATGGTCTGCATGTAGCATTGAGATAATGATTTGTGAAACTTACTGAAATGGGCATGTTGGACTGTGCCGACCTCTGCTGCCACGTCACAAACAGGTTCTCTATCTTCATCTGTTTCTCCAGTTCTGTCAGCACAAACACAAAGCCATTACCTCTCCTATATACTGTCTGAGTCTGAGGAGCTTATTCGACAAAATCATATTATTATCACTATTAGTAGGAGTATTAACCTCTCCGCTCAGCAGCTTTTATCTCCAAGAGTTGGCCACCATGTCGGGCCACCACATCTCCGTCCATCAACGGTCTGATGGTGCAGACATCCCTCAGAGCTTCGTCAAAGGGAAGCAGCTCAGACGGAAAGTGGAGCGGAGCGAGACTTCGGCCAGAGCCTCCCAGCCTGCCCTGCTCTTTACTGGGCAGAGGAGGAATGGCACTACGTAGCAAGGCATCAGGCTCCATGGAAGGGCCGAGGAAGGGGTTGGGATCCTGAACAAGATGGATGGAAAAACAAGAAATTAAAAGGTTGGAGAATAAATATCACATTCACTCCACTTAAAACTGGAGCAAATCAATCAAATTATGCATACTTTCAATCTAGGATGGTTAACTTATGGGTGAGTTACTTTAGCGATGACCATAGGCCAGAAGCGGTCCAATGGAGTGGTGGAAGCATTTACATTGTTCTGATCACACTGTTTAATCTTTATGATCTGTTTACTGCATTGTACATTAGTTTAATTTGGTATTCTTAGTGGATACATCAATTTACAGAGCACCGCTGGTGTGCCTGGTTGCTGTTTAGAGGAACTTTTGGGCAAGTTTGTTCAGCGGAGCAGCTCAGGGCCCAGATGCCCCAGTGTGGCAGAACTGGCTGCACCATGCCCACAGGCTGGAGGGTCAAACTGTGCACTGGTGCTCCCTCTGCTTCTCATCAGGACCTTGACAGATGAAGCTCTGTTCAGGCAAATTTTCTGCTGCTCTGACTCTGCCTTCTGTCTGCACTCATTAGTAATGCAGTGATGAAGAGCAAGGCCAACGGAGGGAAAGGAAAAGTTTGCTTCTTTCTATTCTTTGAGCTTGTTTTGTTATTGGCCATGGGGGGAGGCTAAAAGGGCATTTGGTGTCTTCCACTGTTGCAGCTCTAATAAATCCCTACTTCAGCTCATTCCGCTCACACTGGAACAACACTGTGCATGACATTTTGCTGCATTTTTAAACTTTCATTTAGACTCAACTGCATCGCATGCTATATGCCACCATGGCTGAGCTGACCTGATGTGGGGGAGCCACACCGTCAGAAGCTGGGACCCTAGTAACTTCTTTCTTAACAGTCTGTGCCTTCTATATATAGTTTCTATGCTGGAAAGCTAGATTTTCTGTATGGTAATTTGTACTGTTGCCTATCCATGAAACATAATAGCAGGTGTGTGTGGAGTTCATTCAAGCACCACTGACTACCTGCCAGGTAGTTGTGTTGCATATTATCTAGCAAGTTTTCATTTTATCAAATGGCTGGCAAAGCACTTCACACATACTGTACATGAGGCTTTCCAAACCCACTCTGCCTGCTGGATACTTCAGCTCTGATTAATATTCTTCATCAACGTTGCTGGGCTGCAACTTAACACATCTGCTGGTTATTTTTTTTGACTAATCAATCACTTGTTTTGCCTATAAGGAGTCAAAAGGGGTAAAAAAAAAATGTCAGTGTTTCCAAAGCCCATCATGACAAAAGTCTAGCTTCATTGACAACCCACAAATATTGAGTGTACTGTCATAGAGGAGTAAATAAACCAGAAAATATTCACATTCGGAAGCTGCATTTAGAGAAATTATAAGCTTTTTCTTTTAAATCACTCAAACCAATCAGTTATCAAAACAATAATAAATTAATTACATAGTTTAAAATGAGTAAATCAGTTGTGGCAGCTCTAATCTACACAATGGAATCATCTGACACTGATTAGGTAAAACTGAACAATTGATGTTATTTAAAAGGATGATTTGTCTTCGGTAAGGCCAGTTTGAACTGATTCTTAGAAACAGAGTTACTTCAAATTAACTGCTATAGCACATTACATAAAGGTTGCAGTTCAGTGCAGGACATGTTTAGATGGTAATGACATCAAGTAAAACGACATAAAAAAGAAAAACTAAATACTATAAAAACAAACACAAAATGATAAAAGCAAGAAAAAAAACATACAGAAAGTACCATAATAATAAAAAAAATAGATTATAGATTTAAAAAGATAAACAAAAATAAAATTATGAAACAAACCTCTTTAAAAAGATAAGACCCTGATAAAAACTAGATTTGGAAAAAAAAATAGATTACCAGGGCGAACAAATTAAAACAAGGAAAAATGTATTTAAAAACACAAGAGAAAAATAAAAACAGAAAAAAATAGAACAAAAAGATAAAATTTTAAGTAAAATAACAGAACAAAAAAATCTATCAAATTAATTAAAAAGACAAAACATATGAATAAAATAACAGAATTTTTAAAAAAAATGAAAAAAAGACATTTGATGAAAAAACTGAAAACATACAACTAGACTGAAAAAAACAAATGGATGTCAACAGTGACTGCAGTTGCTGATGGAGGGACAGTGTACTGCCACATACTACAGATCCTCCGCTACCATAAAAGAAAACAAAAAAAAAAAAAAAGGAAAATTGACCAGCGTTGGTAGAACTGTGGCTTCTCTGCACTGCTGTCCTCTCACTCCCTGCTGGGAACAGTGAGGCTGATACGACATCCGACTCATGATGTGAGACTACGAGTGGAGTGTGAGGAAGACGGCTTGTTAAAAATGCTTTGCAAACAGTTCTGTAGCACCAGCACACTCGAGTCTGGAAAGCTCCCTATCCACACCTCTGATCATAAATAATCCAGGAGGATAAATGGAAGCTGACAGGGGCTAAATTGCATTGGGGTAGTTAAGTCTTTCATTTTGGAAAACAAGGCCGTTGATGTGACAGGGGTTATATTTCCAGGGTATGATATGGACAACACAAGAAGACAGCAAATACAGAGGGGTAATAATCAAGAAGGACAAAAATGCTTAGTTTTGATGCTGAGAAATGTTGTTTTGCTTTGTGCTGACGAGACCATCAGTTGCATATTGATCCACAGCTTCGTATTTAATACAGGGGGTCCAGCGGTCTTTGCTGAGCTACTCAGAACAGAAAAGAAGGCTGAATAAAGCAGCAACAAGCTTTGACGGAGCTGCAGGCGACAGAACTAAAGGAGAGGATTCAATGACGGTCTCTACCTGCCAGCATTTAAACAGAATGTCAATATGAAGACTTTTTTTTCCTCCCTGGAATTGATTCAGTTTTAAATGAATCTCATCTTACAGACGTATCAGCTTAGTTGTCAAAACAAGCTTTTTTCAGTCAAGACTTTCAGCCAAGGTAAAGGCCCCCTCTCTCTCCCCAAGGCTCATTAAAGTTAATAATATAGTAAGTCTTTATATGTGACTGCTATTTTGGGCGAGTTTGTTCCATCTGTAGGAGGAAAGAGAAAGTGTAATCACCAGTGTCAGGCTCCTTTGATAGGCTTTCTCTCTTTTTAAGGTTGATTTTAAGATTTGATTATTTGCCTTAAAGGTTTAAAAAGCACCTTACTTCACAAAACTATTGCATCATCATAACTTTGTGAGAAATCTATAGATACAAATACACAAAAACAGACTAAATTTGAATTTTGGTTGTTTTCCATCCATTAGTCTGAAAGAATTATTGACATATGCCAAAATCCCAAAACTGACCATTGCACAAAAAAATCCCAATGATTTTACCTTTAGTCTCACCCTCACTGCAGTATATACTTCTACTGCTGCTACTGAGTGCAGACACATCAGTAGTAAATCAGATATACCATGAGAACCATGTCTCCAACATATGGAAGTCACCCAAACTCCATCCCCCCAAGATACAACAGCTGTATTCAACCTGCCCCCGGACCTGCTACCTTCTGCCAAAGTTCAGGTCCAGATGTTGCCCTGCCAGGCTGCTTCCACCTGAGCTAGCAGTCCTTTCTCTTCACCACATGCAAGCACACCGACTGAAACATAAGGCGCCGCGATGACTGTTAGTGACAAATCTTATGTGTGTCAGCATGTCTGTGAGAGAAAATGTTGATGTGATATTCATTTTATCCAAACAGTGCTGCAAAGGTTTGTCTAATGCCATTTCATGTTTCTGTGGCCAGGAAATGAAAAAAGGGGCTACCTACAGATCAATCTTGAAACTTTGGTTCTATTCCCGTGTCTCAAAAAATCACTTCTTCCACTTAAAAAATTGTGGCCATTTACAGAAATCATAAACCACATCTGAGAGAAAAGTCAGAACTTCTAAAAAAGTTATTACTTTCGGAGGATCACTGCTTCTTCTTTACGAAGCATGCGAAACAAAGCCCTAATGAAACTGGACCGAGACTGTACTGCGAAGAAAATATGTTTTGATTCTAATAGATATAAAACCTCCAAGGCCCCCCAAAAATATGCATTTATCAGAGCTAGAAACTATTTAAAAAAACAAACTGTAAAGAACTGTCAGATTTTCAATTTTCCAACGGCTTTTGAACTACTCATCAATGACACGCTGTTCAGTGGTGATTTTTGTTTTTTTAAACAAATCTAATCCTAAATTGTAATATTTGATCAAAATCACTAAAAAACTAAAAATTCTGCATTCTACGGTGCAACTCAGAAGCCTGCTTTGTGCCTCAGATGTGCACAGAGCAGCTGATAAACATAGGTCCATCTGAGAACTCTGTACACCACGTCCTCACTGGAAAAAAGCCTTTGCGCTAAGTTCTGACATACCAAATCTGGACCCAAGGCAGCAGATGACAGTGTGCTGCCTCCTTTCTATAATGCAGAACAAACACAGCACAGGGTGTGAGAGAGAGAGAGAGAGAGTGCTGATGATGTCTCAGCAGGCGTTGAAACAGCATGAATAAAAAATCTAGAATGGTGCTTGGTTAACTAGTTTCCGCTTTCAGAGTACATAAAAACTAAACGTCATGTTGCGTTCCGATAAATTTTGGATGTTGTAAGGGCACAGACAGCTCCGACTGCTAATGGTGGGTCAGCTAACAGTATGTGGACATCGTGTAAACATCTTGTATGAGTGTTTGCAGGCTGCAAGCTCACAGCATGGGCGAGCTTTGCCATGAGATCCACATTAAGAAGTGTAGTTAGTGTTTCGGTGCTGTTATCACAAATATCTTCAGTATCATTATAGTTGCATTTGAGAGTTTTCTGTAAATTTAGAATGTAATATACTTGTGGTATGGCTGGTAAGATGAAACCCTTCACAAATTATCAACAAGCTACCAAAGGTTAAAGATGCAGGTTGGATGATTTCCAACATTTCTCGCACCGTTCTGCTGTTGTGTCAGTGTCTTTACCTGCTTGGAGTCCATTTCATGGATGGGTGCATCGGAGAAGCAGTAGTGATGGAAGAGGCCCATCTTCTGGTTGAACAGGCAGTGGACAACATGAGCCCTCGCATTCTGCCATTTAACCAGGCGGACCAGCTCGCGGTTCAGAGAGGCGCCGAGGTCCACAGACCAGTTGTAGCTGTACAGAATCACCTGAAGGAATTACAAAGTGGAACATAACAGGTTAAGACTCAGAACACCGCAGAGTATATTTTATTTATTCTTTCAGAGCTTTTGCTTCATACAAGGTGGAGCTGCAAAGATTATTCAAGTTGTTAACTATTAACTTCATCAACAACTGTATTGATAATTGATGAACCAGTTTGACTCAAACAAGACAACTGAGGATGTCATCTTGGGTTTTGGGGAACACAGTGAGCTTTTTCACCGTTTTCTGACGTTCCTTAGGACAAACAACTAATCAATTAATCGAAAACACAAACAGATTAATTGACAATAAAAATAGTTGCCACTTTAATATCAAGTAGGTTAATTTTTAATTAATGCTCTGCTTCAATTCTCACCACAGTGTCAATAACCCAATTTAATGCACTCAGATAATAGCAATAAGACTTTAGAGCTGCATTATCATTTATTATAAGAACATTTATTATACTCTTTGAAGATAACAGCCATATAATCTGCCACTAAAATCATAAGGTATATAACAATATTAGCCGTTAAATTTTCCAACAAGTACGAGCAGTTTGGAGGCCAGGTCAAGCCTTTGGGTCTCTGTTTTGATTAGTTTTTGCAGTGTGACATGGTGTTTTGTCCTGCTGGAGGAGTGTTGTTGCCACGTGAGGGGTCTGCTTGGTCTGTAACAATGTTTTGGTAGGTGGTACATGTCAAATTTACTTCCAAATGAATGCCAGGAGTCAAGGTTTCCCAGCAGAATACCGCATTGTATCAAGATAATCAATGTTATTCACTTTACCTGTCAAGGGTTTTAAAGTTGTGGCTGATTTGTGTATACATACACAGCCCGAGGTAAGTGCAACCATTTTTATTTGGTGAAACAACCATTAACTGGATAAGAGTAGTTGGGAGAGATGCACTTCTACATTTAACACGGCTGTAATTCAGTGGTTAGAGATGTATTCGCTGCTCAATACATTACAGGACCTTTTGAATTCTGCCTTGTTCTCTGCTTGGCCTGAGGGACATTCACAATACAGAGGCCTCCACATGCCAAGTCACCTTTTTGTCCAGGATGTTGATGAAGAGGAACCTTTGGCGGGGAGCCAGTCCTGCCCCGGTCTGGCTGGGACCGACCCAATCACTCTGCTCTAGAGCCTCGAAGCGCTGGAAGCCCTTATGAGCTGGACAGAAGAGAGAAACTCAGTGAAACGGCAAAGCAATATGAATCAAAGCCAGACAGCATGTGGTGGCAAGTTCTTTAACAAAGGCTCCCTTCTGACTGTCAGGACATTACTTCTTCTATTACTCCTTCTGTTCTTTACCAAACTGTAGGATTACAGTCAGAGGACAGCGCAGCACCATGACTTTTTATGAGCAGTGCATTTTCAGTAGGTCTTTATAAGCCCTGAGACCAAATGCACAGAATTACACCAGATTCTCTGAGAGGTTTCCAAGGTTATGCTGAATGGATGAAAGTTTTACCTCTTTGAAGACACTGTAAAAGCTGCTGTCAACACATTCAAGTTTTTGTTGAAGAAAAAATGTGCTGAACATGATCAGTGGAAGAGAAGAAGCATGGAGAGTGATTCTTTTTTCCACAATAAAATGTAGGGGATTTATTCTGACTCAAACTATTTCTCTATGTGCTGGAGTTATTACATCTTAGTAGGAAGCAAACTGAAAATGATGAAGTATTATCATTACCAGAGATAGGTCAACTTGAAGGTGATTAAAAGCCTGCTTCAATTTAAACTAAAGACAAAAAAGTTGTTTTTCCTGCAACTTTGCTACTAGCTATTAGTGCACTGGAATTGCACTATACTGTAATTTATTTCCCTTGTTTTTATATATTTGTCAGTGTCTCATACATTTACCTCTAATCTTTATTAATGCATTTTATTCCACTTTTGTTGTGTTCATTGTGTTACAAGGAAAGTCACTGGGCTGTTTTTGTGCAGGCAGCGGCACTCTGAGGTCTGCCAGTTCTGAGTTTTGTGTGTTGGCAGAACTCCATATTTCAACATTTATAGGCGCTGACTTAGTTAGAAACGAACTTAAGCTATGAAAGGGTACATTTATTGATCCCCAAACTGAGAAGACACAACTTTCATTCTGAGGGAAAAGCAGAGCAAAATAAATCATACACATCAGAGGAAGATGACAAAATGTATCCGACACACTGAAATAAAAGCTGCAGTTGACTGAGTTTGCTTGTTCACACGATGTTCATTCAAATTTGGAGCTTCCGTTTCAAAACTGAGTTGATCTGATTGAATTATTGGTTTGACAGAAATTCAATTTTAACTCTGAGAGAGTGACGAGACTGCTGAAGCTGACGAAGCTGATAAACAGCTGATTCTACAGTGGTGAACTTGCAAGAACTACAAAAACACATGCTGATTTAACAGAGTGAAATTTCTTCCCTCACAGAGGAACTTTAGCTTAGTGTGACCACCAGCCTGCAGACAGCTTGTTAACCTGCCAACAACTAAAAGATAACTTTGGTCAGTCATCACATTTCCAGAGAAAATAACTTTAATTTGTAGTGACTGATACAATCCGCTGGCGGTTAACATTTTATCTGTTAAGGCCAATGACCAAGCTGAAGAATCGGATGATGACAATATTTTGAATTTTTTCTTGAACCCTGGGTGATGTCTTGCAGGAAAGGTACAGAAGGGGGAAGATCACCATCAGTCGCCTTTAAAGGCCGTAATCACGCATATTTAAAGATTTATAATTGTATTTTTGAGGTCCATGAGAATATGTTCAAAGGCTTTAATGTTGAAAAACAATATTTTTCTCCTACTGCACATAGTTGAATCCCCTCTTCTCACCCTCTGTCTGAAACACTCAGTTTTAGCTCATTTCTATTTCAGGCTCCCCTCCTAAAAAGCCCAGTCTGCTCTGATTGGTCACCTGGCATGATGAAACTGAAGCAGCAATAACTGGGCACGTTAACCCCAGTTTCTTTAAAGTATAGAAGCAATCTAATCATATAGATCCCACAAAGCAGAATATGGACTCTAAATGTTTAGGTCTACTTATATAAACCTCTCTAACATCATGGAAACATTTTATTAACTGCTTTTTGTATCTTGCACCTTGAGTCACAAAAAAGGCCTCAGTGTCTTTGTTTTATTCAAAATGTAAAGCTGTAAAGTACTTTGTGTAAACTAACACATTTAACCCTCTGAACCCCAAAACCTGCCAACTGGTTTGGAAGGCATGTTATTTTTTAAAATCTGCAAAATTCCACCATTTGTCAAAGCCAGAAACTGCCAAAACAGAAAAAAAAAAAACGTTGGACTTTCTCTTTTCCAACATTCCTTAAACAACTTATCTGCAACGTGCCACTGCATTAAAAGAAAAAAAAATCTAAATTTGAAATTGGGATATTTCATAAAAATCACTTTATTCTGTTTATTCTGTCTCAAAAAAATTGCAAGCAATAAAATGCTTGCATTAAACATGTTCTGTAAAAACCACAAAACTCTGAAGCACCCCGGTAGCTGAACTGGTAGAGCGGGCACCCATAAACAGGATAAAGTCTTCGACACAGTGGCCTGGGTTCGATTCCAGCTCACAGCCCTTTGCTGCATGTCCTTCCCTCACTCTTTTGCAACCAGGAAGCCGTTAGTGACTCCGCTACAACAAGCAGTTATGTCACAAAAAAAGAGATGAGAAAGATGAGAAACTGCATGTGGTTCAGAGGGTTAAAGAATAAAATCAATCATCTATATCTATACATAAAACAAAACAAACAAACAAAAAACAGCCACTTAACACATCTCATCAGCATCAATATTGCTGTTAAGCTGAGAGGCAAACTTACGTGTGAACCTATTTAGCACTGGGGTGTTTTCCTCATCTGAACTGTCTTCTGTAGGCAAACAGAGATGGTACAAACAGCAAGGCAGCATGGACAGTGAAACACAGCTCGACACATACTGATGTAAGCAAACACTTGCAAAATAACACAGGTATGTTAGACAGCTGGTAGCATGGACAGGGAAACACAGAATCAAAGAGAGGCAGTGAGGAGAGCATGTTTGAAGCTTCGACATGAAACACTCATGCTTGGACCTTTGTCTCTACGCCACACGTGAGGTTAAAACAAGTGTTAGCAACATGCTGCAGAGACGTTTATTCAAGTTCTATACACTAATATAAGCCTTGATAAACAATCACTAAATCAGTACTGGATGCAATCACAGTGTGGCATATTTTATGTAACTGCATTACACTTGGACTTAAAATTGTTATCTGTTATTTAATCTTAGTGTTTTTACTCCGCCAAGGAACGTGGCAGAGTTATGTGATGATCAGCGTTGGTTTGTCTGTCTGTCTGTGTGCAACGTTACTCAAAAACAGAATAATGGATTTGGATGAAATTTTCAGGGAAGGTCAGAAATGACACAAGGACCAATTCAGTAGATTTTGGCAGTCATGTGACTTACAGACTGGATCCACGGATTTGTTAAGGATTTCCGTATCATTGCGAGATAGCGGCACGGCATCACTTTAACTATGACAACAAATGAACGCTACGAGTTCCATCAATTCCGCTACATATTTAGGTCACGTGATTCGGTATCCGTACATAACGTACATATGTAGAACACATGCCTGTGCTCAACGTAAAGTAATTTTTTATAAAATATTTCATCCGTCGGAAATGATACAACGACTGAGCAGCCTTGGTGGAGTATTGCGCTCTCTGAGTGCTTTTCTTGTTTACTATTATTATCCCCTTTAAATTCAAAGTCTCTACTTCTATTCTCATAGTTATGACAAAGAAAACTCTCATATCACTGTCACCACAGGATCTCTGTCTAGCAGGGCAGTGGAGTGTGTTATATCAGGTGCCAGGGACCCAAAAGTAAAAGACAATGAATAGACAATGTCAGGTGACTGGCCTGGGACTTTACAACATTTGCACTTACATTAAATTCAGAAGAAAAAAAAGACAAAATGACCTTCTGAGAGAAGCCAACAGTGAACTTTAAGTCCCAAAAATCAATGTAGAAAAAACAGTTAACAAATTTTAAGGACTGAGGTATGTAGAAATCATTTGATAAATTCAATAAGGGTGCTCCAATCTATCAGCCAGTCATCGTTATTGGCCATCGACACTTACTCAAAATAGTTTGATAAGAGGTCTCTGTCAAAGTTGATCAGAACAGCTGATTAGACAGCAAGAAATTGTGAGACAACTTCTCTCCACGCTGCTAAAATTGCTTCACTGCTTCAAAAGTTTGCCAGTTCTAACAGGTGTCTAAAAAAGACAAGTTTGCAATTTTCTAGTAGTGTTCCTAGAAGATTGAAACCTATCAACACCACAAATCTCAGTAGAGGAAACTTAAAAATGTCTTTGTGCAGTATGACACAGTTAAATATTATAAATTTTAAAAAAGAGAAAAGGTCAGTTTTTATCGAGTACTTCCTATTTTACAAAAAATACAAAAAACAAACAAACAAAAAATGGAATCAACATTACCAGCATTCTTCCAAGTACCCACAGGTGTTACCCAAATTTAAAAAAAAAAAAAAAAAAAAAAGCTCTCCATACTATACAAATTTCACTTCCTTGTAATTTTAATTTGCTTCAATATTTGTCTCCTATCTGTAAACACTGACACTAATGGCTTCCCGGTTGCACGGAGAAGAACAGAATTTTAAAATTTTACAGGATCTGGTGCAAATGGCTCATTTTGATATATTTTTTTAAAATTATCCATGTAGAATGAAGTGATTTTGATAAAATATCACAATTTCAAGCTTAGATCTAGGGAAGCTTTCTAACAGAACTGGTATGTTAGAGATGTTTAGACCAGTGGAAAGTTCTAAATCTGACACTTATATATATATTTATATATACTTATAGATAACACGTCTTTTCAAACTCGTCAGTTGGTGTATGTTGTTTAATAATTGATAAATTAATAAATAACCCTGAAATAAAAAAACAGCACACTTCAATTAGACTGATCGGTATTGATACTGTTTCCATCAGTTGCTAATTGGCCTCAGAAATCATGATCGGAGCACTCTTAATATTCTGTGACTATAATTAGCTCACTTTTCTGATTTTACACAGCTTTTGAATCAATTTTGTAGCATGAGTTTCATTTTTGAGACGTTATTTCATGTGAGATGTCTGTGATAAAATGCAATGCAGGAACAAATCTATGAGTTTATCAGAAAACAAAACATTGCACAAACTGTGTTACATGATTTTTCCATCCTGTAGATTAATCATTTGCAACAATTTTATCCTCATCTCCAAAACTGTACATATTTAATTGGCCACCACAGCATGCTGTGCGTTGTATTGCAGCAAAAATTGAAATAAGTCAAATGTTTTTTGCTTGTTCTGTGTGCCAGCCACACAGTGTCAGCAGAGATGTCACTGTAGGACCTATACTGAATTAAATGAATGAGGTGGCTGTGATTTTCATGTAGTGCTAAATGCACTGATGCAGTATTTCTGATTGAAGCCCTTATGACAGCAAATTTAAATGTCTGTATTACCAGCCAGAACGGAATTATCTGGACAAAAAGACATAAACAGCTGAGTGGGTATTTTTAACAAAATCTAACTGCGTTACTGGTTGATAGTCATTTATTGTGTTGCATCGTGTATAGTGTAGTTCACACTATGACACACTGAGGCAGTGCATGAAGGCTGCGAATGTCTGGCTTTACAAATTACCTTGCTCTGTGCTGCAGTGCCACTGGTGGAAGTTACGGCCAATGAGAATGAAGTTCCTTGTAGCGTCTGGAGGCTGGCTGAGATTCTGAACCAGTGTGAATGGTACAAATACGTCTCCAGCTGCAGGGCAGCTGCAAAAGTTTTGAGAAACAGAAAAAAAACATCACACAGCTATAACACAGCACTGGTCTGAGATATTAAGGACACTGAGATACAAGTGTGAGAATAAAGTCTTTTGATCAGAGATCCTCCAGACTATGGCGATAGGATTTTTACTGATTTTGTCTCATTTTTTTGTGATGTGCTCTGCGAACTCTGCTGGCTGTGCTGCTGGTATGTGGACAACTAGAGACAGACATTACCTCCCTTAACCCAAAGTGGAGTGCACCGATACGAAGCTAAACCCTTCCCTGGTTTTCCATTAAGCGACCACTTGTGCATGTTGCAAGAAGAAGGCAGAGAAACTACATAACTAAGGAGACATAACCTCCTTAAACCGTAGTCTTTTTTTGACAGTTTGGTCGATATTTGTGCAATACTTCAGTCACTAAAACAAGAAATGCTCTTTTAAAATGTATTTTTAGATCACATTTTTTGCACAAAGCTATTTTTGTGTTGTTGAATACAATCTTTCTACATTTAAAACATTTATTTTTTAAATGTTCATTTAGATCCCCAAATTTTCCCTGATGGTTGTTGTCCCAGGGAAAAAAAAAACTAAAAAAAGTAAGCTTTTACTGTCTCTAAATACTCTGTTTGGGACATCTCCATTATGTGTCTCAATGAAAAACGTCCCAGAGATGGTTTCACTGAAAATTGCCAGTGTCAAATCCTGTTGACAAAGACGGCACATGTTGCTTTTTTGCTGTGTTTTCTCATGAGCAAGCCATTTGTTAATGAACTCTAATAAACAGGCTGCAACCTCTGGGGCTGATCAATTAAGCCAATGCAGACACACCAAAAACGGCAGTTCTTTGAATGTTCACTTGAAGTTCGCTCCAAAAGCAAATCAATCCTGATAGACCTCCATGTTAAGATGTCCAGTTTTACAGCAGAAATAAACATGTTTACAGGCTGGTACAAAAACTGCTTTGATCTGTATATCCTATTTCACCATCCATGACAACTGTGTCCAGGGTGAATTTTTAGATAATTTACCTGTTTAAATTGTATTAAGACTTTAAGTTATAAATGAAAAGGTTGTGGCCACTTTGAATGACTGATGGGTGCCGTCACTGGACAGTCCATGACCCAGAGATTGTTGCACAGTCTGTCTCAGCTCTATTCATGCTTCACCTCTCTGCATATTTTGGATTAGCCCAGAGTTCGGTGAGGTTTGGTACAGTGACATCCCACACTAAGCTTCAAAAAAGCTCTTGGGGAAACCTGCGGGTGACGTGATGAAGAGTTCATCCATGTTTGTCTACAGTTCATCTTAACAGCCACTGCACCCACAGAGATGTGAGAATTCAGCAATTTGTTTGCCTTCAGTGGCCCTTCCATGTAAAAGATAAAGGCAATTCACATTTGATTTGTGTTCAGAAGAAGCTGCTGAAATTTCAGTTGAACAGCAACAATTATTAGAAGCATCAGATGGCTGGAAGCAGTTGAAATATCATTTGAAAAGTGAATACGTAAGAAGCTGAATGATCAACACTGACTGCTGTTGAAATATTAATTGAACTGGAAGCGACAACATTTTAGCTGAAACTGAATTGCCTGAGACTGCTGAAATCTGTGTAACTTTGGAAAGTCATGAAAGTATGAAGTGCACTGAAAAATCTGTTTTCATACAACTAGGAAAGATTAATAAAACCTTGGCACTATACAAAAAGAAGTAAATATCACAGAAGCATGTCAGAGCTATTTTAGTTCTCAACAGGAGGACGATGAAAGTGTCTTCAGAATGGAAAAAGTACTGAGACAACAATGAAGGGTGATGATAATTGAGGGAAAATGATTTCACAAGCAGCACAAACAACTCACCTTGTCTTTTCAAAGGCCTTCACTGATGTATCACTCGCCAGAGAACTGACCAAATTCACAACCTCTGCCAAGATGGAAGGCAGCAGGAAATGTGAAGCTATTTCAGCCGTGCACTGCTGAATGGAGGGGCAGCCTGTTCAGCAGCAGTCGTAGGTTAAAAGGGAATAAACAGAAACAGAGGGAGGTCAGCTCACGGAATCTAAAACCTGTCAATGCCAAAAGATGCAGTTATTCTGTTTAAAGATTCTGTTTAGACATGAGGGAGAAACGTACCGAGTTTAGCCATGAAGGTGATCCACGGCTGACAGGTATCCTGGTAAACAGGGTGCAAAGTGCCTGCATCTCCCTCCTCCAATTGAGACGCCTGCCTCCTACAGAGCCACAAACCCCCCCACAATGCATTAAGCGACATTTTTACAGGTCTAACAGCAGTAAAAGAGCAGAGCTGTGGTAGTTTCATGGCTTGTTGCTCGCTGTCAGTAACACGGTGATTTCTTGTCCAGGTGCTGAAGTTTCTGGCCCTCACAAGTGATTTCGGATAGTGCTCTCAAGCAGTGCTTTTCAACCTTTTTTGAGGCACAGTACATTTTTTGTATTAAAAAAATCCCACAGCACACGGCTAACCAAAAATGTTACAAAATGACTGTTACGGCCAGCGCCTCCTTACCCTGTGTGTGTGTTTTAACCAAATATTGTGGCTATGCAAATAGGGCTGTGTGATCCCCACTCTCTGGTTGGACCACGACGGCAGAGGCGTGACTGCAACCAGGAGTCCTGCGATTGGTGCAGCGCTCACCAGGCTGACCAACCGAAAACTGCCAACTCTTTTAAAAGAGTTGGCAGTTCAGCTGAACGAGGCAGCTGACTTCTAGCGTGTCATTCTGTGTGATCTGTGTGGTTGAGGCAAGATACACTGTGTGGTAGGAATTGGACCAGGATTAGTGTTAAAAACTGATACAGCAACATTTCATTTCATTACAGGTAGTTTTCTTTTGTCTAGTTTTCACCAGGGTTAGGGGTGCTGACTCCCATGTAGTTTTGTTTTGTGCCAGTTCCCAGGTAGTGAGCCTTTTGTTTACTTTTTTTCCTTTTGTCCACAGTGATTGTATTGTAGTGTAGTGTTAAGTTCTCCTTATGAGAACTCTTCTTGTGTTTTTCTGTTTTCTTTGATTTGAGCTGCACCCACCAGCCCTCTTCCTTAGTTTTGCCTCATTTGTATAATATCTTGCACATTTTTGTTCAGACTTTTCTGTAATAAATAATTTGATTTTTACCAACTACAACTGTTTATGTTGCTTCCCTTCCCCCCCGAGCCGGGGATGTAACAATGACACACTGCAGTCTAATACAGTATATAGAGACAATTTAGGCTCTAATTTTATTTAGACTCACTTGTTGTAAAACCTGGGACTATTTAGATAAACACAAAACTGATATTCTGGCAGGAACTGAAGAAAGCCCTACAAGAGCTCTCAGTCTCTTTATGTTTTTAGTTTTTATAGGAATCATGCTTGAAAAGCTCAGCTGACAAAGATATGTTGTGTAAAATAGTTTGCCTGAATGGGGAACTTCTTGGCAGCAAACCATCAACAAGTGTCCAAAAGTTAGGTCAGTAAGCTTAGCTTCAAACCACAATCATGTCTCAGTTCAGTTAGTTCCTCCTGCTCTTGCAAAGTCTCGTCCTTTCCAAAAACATCGACAAAATAGTCTGCATTCTTGTTTTGAAGTGACGGGTGAGCTCCATTATGCTTGGTGTGTGTCCAACCACGGCGCTGTTGGACACACACCAAGCATAACGGAGTTGGTGCAGTAAGATCCCTGGTGAAAGTGAATCCAAATGAAGTTTTTGCTTTTTCTTGATCACAACTCATAATAGGGCCTTCATCTGGGTCAGAAGTGTGTCCAGGGTCCACTTTGGAGTGTATATTTTTCCTCTGCAAATATTTACCTATCGCTCTCACAACTGCCTCTTCCACACACCACTAGCCTAATTCTGTTGTCTTCAATTAACAAGTTCATCAACTACCTGCTGTCCCCCACTGACATGGAAGAATATTTAATTACTCTGATAGTCACTACATTACAGGCACAGGCATACAACAATGGCAAATTATTTCCAGTAACTAAATAATTTTTTGAACCAATTCAGTGAAATTGGATCATTTTACACGGCACATTGGATAATCTCTCTCTCAGTGGTTGCAAATCACTGCTCTATAGGAAAGTCTGCTAAGCCATAGTGTTGTAGTGCTTTACATAATATATATTCACCAATAATCTATGTTTGCACTTAAGTTATCTTGTCAACAGTTTTTTAGGCATTTCTCTTATAATGATAGTCAGTAGAGGAGTCTCTGTATTTAGAAGTAAGGATTCCCCACCTCTGGGCCTGCTCCAGCTCCACGGCCATCGCCTTCTCCTGACTCCACTGCTGCTTCACGTTCTCCGTCTTGTGCCTCCGTCGTGCCGCTCGGCCTTCCTCTCCTTTCTCTTGCACTATGTCATCAGTTGTCTTGGGGCTTCCAAGCTCTGTCGAGTCTGGCTTACTCTGAATTGTGGAAAAAAAAAAAAAAAAAAACAACACATTCACACTGTTCAAAATAAGCTCTGTGTTGGCTTGCAAATTTACAGAAAATACAGAATAACATCAATAATTCGGTGGTCTCAATGTAGAGCTTGTTATGGTAATGTAGCCAGTAATGAGGCTATACAAAGCAGAGTTCTGTAGTAAAAACCTTCAGTTTCTCAGAGAACTGACCAGTATATCCCAGAAACTCCGGCGGGTGCTCCTGCCGGTGGGTGTGGTGGACTCAGGTGTGCTGGTCCCTGTCACTGGGGTGCTTCCTACAGCTCCTTGGATCAAAGTGATTGGAGAAGGGCTGGTTTTAAAGACCCGAGAGCCACTGCGCTGCCTGGGGCTGTCCTTCACTTCTTTCACCTCAGGCAAAGGAATCAGAAATCCTGAAGACACAATTGACAACGAGAACAACAGAAGTTTACATCCAAGTTAAATGAAAGTTTGTACACTTCCCAGAAAACATAACCAAGCAGTTAAAAACTTTTTGGGTGATCAGTGACTTCATCTTCTCCAGTATTTTTACCCCACCAAGAAGGCGTAGCTTTGGCGGAGTAAAAATATTGGAGAAAATCAATGCCGATTATGTGGTGATTGGCATTGGTCTGTCTTTCTGTTAGCAAAATTATTTGAAAACGGATGAACAGATTTGGATCAAATTTTTAGAGAAGGTCAGAAATGTGACAAGGATCAATTCATTAGATTTTGGCAGTGATGCGGATTATAGTCTGGATCCGCAATTTTTTTTAATAGATTTGTGTATCATTGATAATGGCACGGTGTCACTGTAACTATGACAAGCGAACACTGCGTCAGCTGCCTGCTGACGATCACATGATTGCCATCCTAATACAAATCGACCACTGCGGACTTATCCGTCGAAAATGACAGACTGAGCAGCCTTGGTGGAGTACTGTGCTCTCTGAGTGCTTTTCTGGTTTCTCTATGCTTTTACTTTAAACACAACTACTTGTTTCTATCCTGTGAACATGCTAATATGGTGTCCTTCAAGTTGAGAAATACAAGCTGCGTTGGCAGTCTCAGACGTCACACAGACTCAGAATCAGCTGCTCTGTAATCAGCACTCGTACCACACCTTCAGAACTACTGCTCTGTTCAGTAGGTGGCAAAGTGCTTGTTACAGAAGACTGCCTGAAAAATAAGGAAGGAAACAGGTGTCACTTTTGTTTAGTGTTGTGTGCTTAGACAGAACAAAGAACAGTGAACGGTATATTTGTGAGTTCAATAAAGCTCTACAACCCCACCATGAAACCACAGCTGAAATTGGGGGTTCGAATGATGTAAATATAGTTGATATGTTCACAGCATGTACTCTCAACAGGACTGTGTACAGTGGCAGAATTTTAAAGTGTCCACTTTTAATCACAGTATGGTTGCAGCACACCTGTGTTGTAGCTGCAGACAGATTGCAGTATCATGCTGCCCTGCTCCAGCCTCATAAAGTCAAACATAATGTTCTCTTTTCTGCCACCTGCTTTTACAAATACCTGCACACTGTGTTACACACAGCACTGTGGAAAATAATCGGGCTGCAGCTCATTATTGTTCTGTTATTGGGGAATAAACTCTCCAGCTTGTTTGTTCTTTACATCAATCACATTTGTCGTGAGTGGTGCTAAGCCCATGATGTAGCATCGGTGTCCCTGAAAAACGAAGTTGGGATGAACTGCTTTGGTGGTTTGTTTGAAGGAAGGGAAATGACCAGTGTCATTAAAATGGAAGAATACTGTGTAAAATATAGAATGGAAATGGTAAACTTATACCCAAAGTCTACATCCAGTAAGTCCGACTACATGCAGGGCTGTAGATCTATCAGCACAGAGTTAGCACATAGTCTCAGGATGTGGAAATATCAATGATAAGTATCATAAACACTGATTTCATTACCGCTATTCACAAGTTTAGAAGGCCTTTAAGCATAGACAAAACTTTCCACAGACATTTTCTGGATCCCACTTATTGTATATTTTATATAAGGCGTAAGCTCAGCTCTTATTAACAGTAGAGTTTGTTTTCTCATTTAACTGTGTGCTGATGGACACATCCGAGTGGAAACAACCTAATTTGGCATCAAGGATCTTGAGAGGAAAAAGGTTTCTTTCCAATCATGCTTTACTGCTGCACATTATAATATAGCCTCTGCAACCTAATCAGAAAAATATTACAGTTATATGCAACAGTGGTTATGTTTCATATTAACATGAGGATATTTTGTTTATCAAGTCACAATCATAAAAAAAAAATAGAATAGTATATTTCAGTGATTTGCAAGCAGCAAAACATCTGCTTGTAGTGACAATAGCATTATGAAAGCCGGTTCAGCATTCATTGTTTCTAAGGTTAAAGCTACAGACAAATATTGATCTGTTAAAACTGAGAAATGATTCCAAAAGAACACAGACAGAATACGGCCCACATTTCGGACATTTAAACCAGCAATCCACTCCAAATCTGTCTAACAAATGCAGCAGCACTGTGACGGCACAGTCAAATAAAGCAACACACATAATTACAGCAACAGGATGTCAGTTTTACAGAGGACTTTTGTATGTAGTGTGGACATTTGAATGGCTCGTGCTTTTTAGTTTCTCAGAGCCATCAAACTCTGAGCTGCAGGAAGTAGACACAGCCTTCTCTCCCTCTTCTCCTCCTTATTCTCTTGCAAAACCATATATTAGCAATGACAGCAATTATATCAGAGCTAAAAAAAAAAACATGTTTCACTATGGTTCTTCTGGACACTGTCAGACAGAAATGGACTTAAATGTGGGGCATGGGATTGAAAAACAGACTATAAGATGTTGCTTTTATTGGGCTGCTTGATGAAACAATGCTTCCTTCCACTGCAGTTTGATTGTAAACTGGTACAGATACACACACACAGCACATACAGCATAGACGAATGATAAATACCCATTAGATGATGACCTCACCTTTAGCCTCTTCTTTCTGAGCTTTGGTGGCTGGGCAGTGGACTCCAATACAAAGAGGATTTGGTAAGACTCTGAGCTCCATGACAACATCACAGAGTGCGTGGCGCAGCGCCCCCTGCAGTTTGTCGCTCAGCTGTAAGGGGCTGACGTTGCCTTGTTCCCAGATGTCAAAGCGCACATACAGCTGTGGCTCTGTTAGAAGACAAAGAGACATGTTTAAAAAAGATAAAGACAGAGAAATATGACATGATATGACATACAACTTCATTGTCAATTGAAATTCATTTTGCATCCTTTAACTCTTTCTCCAGCTGTTGAATAAACCCCTAAATTTCACCTATGCTTATTAAAGTTACATATTTAGAGGTGGTTTTTCAAATAAAATAACCCCTGATGATAACAGAATGATAATATAGAATATTGTATTAAACATGCAGTATTTTTCAGATAGAGGTATTGTATGTTTTTTGTATAAGTGATTCCCAATAAAAGAAATCAGTTTTAAATTGCACTTTGGCAGTGATGCAGCCAACTCTATCAGTAGACACCCCTCTGTCATGTCAATCAATGTCTCATTCACAGCGCTGACTGATCATATGTGAGGAACAGTAGGCAATCAACAATGGAAGTTAAGCGTACAAAAGTTCTTGTACAAAAACATGCAAAACATAAAATACAAAGCATTGTAAATAAAGTGTGTGTTAGAGTTTATGTTATTCAGAATTTTAGCATTTAATAATTTCAACTGCAATTCACTTTCAAAGGTTAGTTTTTGGTCTTCTTCATTACTAATAATCTGTATCGGTATGAGCCCTGAAAAAAATACTGAACTTGAAGACAATAGTAAACAAAATATTTACAATTATGAAACCCTAATTTTGCAATGCACTGATCCTGGATGAGCAGCAGAACAGACTGATGTTTCACTCTCTGGACCCCACAACCCAGCAATAGGTATGAAGGCATTTTATTTAAACAAAGAAAAGCCCAAAAAATAAATAAATAAACGTGTTACCATTTATCAATCAGAAACTGTGAAAACAGGAAGAATTGTCAGATATTCAATTTTCAACGGAAATTGAACTTAAAAAAATAATTTGGATTGTTGGGAAAACTTAAAATCTTAATATTTCATCAATTATTCTATATGTGCAAAACAATAAATGTCTACTGTCCAAATCCTTTAAAAACCAAATCATTCTGTGCTCCTCAGAGCAACTATCATCAACAGTGAAAAATGACAAAAACTGGGGACAACTTGGATGAACTGCAGGCAGCGTTTACACGGAGTAGATGCAAGAACAAGGGAAATCAATTAAAAATGTAAGTGGTAAAATATCAATCATATGCAGAGCCATTCATCTAGAACTGGTAACATGGATAGGGATTTGGTAAATTATTGTACATATTGATTCCATTTTCTTTTTTGGAAAATGTATGATCAAAGAAATGTATCTTTGCTCTTTTATATACTGTGTGGCATTACAACGTCATTATTTGTTTGCGAGTTCTCTCTACTTCTAGCCACGGTTATGCTGTTTCCATAGAGGTGCTGGAACAAAAAACACCCAAAAACTTGGAGTTCAGAGGGATGAAGAAATGGTTCAGAGTAATAAATGTAAATTCAGGAACTCTAAATCTTCTGTTTGACGACAGAAGTCGTTTCACTCTGTTTCTGAGAACAGATACTGTTAGCGAGTCTGAGCAGGCTTTTGTTGTGAGCCGTCTAAAAAACAAAGTGTTCCAAACGTGAACCAATAATCCCTGAACAAATACAATTTTGGCTGATTTTAAGGTTCAGAGAGAGACAGATGAACCAGGCCGTTCTGAAAAACAGCACAACACTCTGAATTACTGATTGAAACAAACCGAAGAACAATCTGGCAAGTAAAACATCTATGTCTACGAAGAAAGCCATTTTTAAACGAGGAGTTCAAAACAGAGTAACATCTATCGTAACATCGTAGGCTAAGTTTTTAGGGGATACAGTGTGTTTGCACAGAAAGATTTAGGGACAGTATTTTTCACAGAGTAACAATACCCAACATTCCACTTTCACAGGGAAGTGGTCGCGATTCTCAAAAATGTGGTCTTAGAATTGTTTCAGCAGTAGCAGCTATAGCTGTAATACCGTTGACTGGAGATAGAGGCTATTAATCATCGCCACCATGGTGTCATTTCTTTCACGATTATTCTGACTGTGATATATTGATGGTAAAAGCAGCACATGGGAATGAACAGTTTGAACTGCACAGCACACAGAAGAACAAGCCAATAATTATTAGCCACCTGTCCCTCTCTGTAAGGCTCTGTCACTCACACAAGCCTCTATTAGAAAACTAACACTGCTCTCCTTCAGAGGGATGATGGAAATAATATTCATGTTCACAATAAGGATGTAACTGAGTGGAGAGACTTTTTGAGTGATTTATGTGATCTGGCTCCAATTCAAACTTCCTGTCATCTGCTGCTTTCTTCATACACTCCGCTTTGATCCCACTTGAGGCAGCATTTTCATCAAAACTCCACAACAATCACACTTAATGTTGAGAGCAACCTTTAATTAACATGTCTTCAAATAATATAAGAGAGCACAGATGGACGCATGTATTACGATTGTCAATGTACAGCAGCATGTGGATGGCTCTATTTTTATTACCACAAAACCAAACAGCTGCAGTCTTATGTGCTGATTTTTCCCAATTACACTAACAACAGAGTGTGACTAACACTTTATAAACACCATAGTATTAATAATACGCCCCAAAACTAAGATTTAATTTTGATTCATGGCCATGTGCTGCACCGTCACACCAACAAATTTAGCTTCCAGTAACAAAAACTGTTGTGTTCATTAATCGGAAAGATTTACTCCTTTGCTTTTATGGGCTTTCAATATGTGGACTTTAAATTTAATGGCCGGACTGTTACCCATGACACAGCTTAAGTCTGTAATTAATCCACTTTAAAATTAGTGCAGTTTAAAGTTTAAAATGACTCCTGGGACTTAATGTAACCTTGTAAAAACAACAAATCCAGTGTTGATATGAAACCAAGGAGGGTGAAGGACAATGTGAAAGAGTCCTTTCTCTGCTGGAAAATTAGTTTGTAATGCCAAGAATAAACTGCATTGATTTCACACATTAGTCATGGTTAGTATTAT